>NC_045431.1:250989003-251067890 GCF_902635505.1 Sarcophilus harrisii
CTTTCTCTTATCTGTCTCATTGTTTGAATGATAATCTTTTAAAGTCTTTGAATCATAGTCTCCTTGGTGAAAAAGTGAGATATAAAAGGCAGGATGTTTTAACCATATTTTTATTATAAAAGTGATAGTAAGCATTGCTTCTGTTTAATTACTGAAAAAGAACTAGCCCTCGGTGTCTTGGAATCTTTTTATAGCATGTACCTATTAAAAAAATAAAGCTTTTTGTATTACACACTCTTCCTGTCTTCAGAAGGTATACCAGTAACCTCATAGTGCATTGAGACAGGCACTACAATCACAGGGAACTCTGAATTATCAATCATAATTTATGGGTTTGAATCTCTATTTTCCAGATTTTTTAATATAGATTTTTATTTTTAAATAATAGGTTTTTATTATCAACATATATGCAAAACAATTTTCGGCATTCATCTTTGTAAAACCTTATGTTGCAATTTTTTCTCCCTCCCTTTCCACCACCCACTCCCCAAAGGCAACAAGGAATCCATCATATGTTGAATGTGCCTAGTTTCTGCCATAGCATTTACAAATTTCCCAGATATATTTGTCTAATAATTAGTTCCTATTCCAGAAACTGAGGTCTTTGGGTTTATCATGTACTAGATTACTATAGTCATGGACTATCTTGTTTTGTGAACTTAACTTATTCCAGTGATCAACTACTCTATTTCTTAGCTAATACCAAAGGGTTTTGATGACCTCTATATTATAATATAGTTTTAGGTCTAGTACAGCTAGGCAACTTTCATTTGCACTTTTTTTCCTGAGGCAATTAGGGTTAAGTGACTTGCCCAGGATCACATAGCAGGAGGTGTTAAGTGTCTGCAGACAGATTTGAACTCATGTCCTCTTGATTTCAGGACTAGTGATCTAATCACTAGGTAACCTAGATGCCCAATTTACATTTTTTTAAAAATAATTCCCTTGAAATTATCACTCTTTTGCTCTTTCAGATGAAATATGGTAAGTTTTTTTCTAGATCTGTAAAATAATTTCTTGGGGAGTTTATTGTTATGGCACTGAATAAGTAAATAAATTTAGGTGAAAGTGTCATTTTTATTAGATTAGCTTGGCCTTCCTGTGAGCATTTGATATTCTTCCAGTTGTTAGGATCTGAATTTATTTGTATGCAAAAGTTGATTGTCTTCATATGGTTTCTGACTTTGTCTTAGCAGGTATACTTCCAAATATTTTATATTATCTACAATTATTTTAAATAGAATTTCTCTTTGTTTTTCTTTCTGCTAGACTGTATTGGTAACATATATACATGTTTATGATTTAATTGGATTTATTTTTTTATTTTGCAACTTTGGTAAATTGTTTCTAGTAGTTTTTTTTTTTTTTTTTAGTCAATTCTCTGGGATTCTTTAAGTATTCCATCCCATCATCTGCAAAGAGTGATAATTTGACTTCCTCATTACTAATTCTAATTTCCTTAATTCCTTTTTTCTTCTGTTCTTATTAAAGCTAACACTTCTAATACAATATTGAATAGTAATGTTGATTATAGGAAACCTTGTGTCACCCCTGATCTAATGGAGAATTTTTCTATTTTATTGCCATTACATATGATACATGCTAATAATTTTAGATAGATGTAACATATTATTTTAAACTCCATTTTTTCCTATGCTCCCAAGTGTTTTTATACCATTTAGTGTTGGATTCTGTCAAATGTTATTTCTGCATAGATTGAGATGATAATATTATTTCTCCTAGCTTGTAAAATTGATATAGTCAATTATAATAACAATTCCCTAATATTGAACCAGCATCATTCTTGCTTGGTGATAACTTGCTGTAATGTCTTTGCTAATATGTTATTTAAGATTTTTGCATCAATATTCTGGAAATTATTTATGATTTTTTTTGTAATTTTTGATTTTGAATTTTAATCCAGTAAAATAGAATAATGAAAAATTAGGAAAGTTCAATGCTCTTTACGGGAAAGAATAAAAAATATTTTAATCTTTACCAATTTCTTTTTTTTTTCCTTTTATTTACAGGTTATATTAGGGTAATTTACCTTAACAATTTAAATTTTGTTCAATTTTCCTTTTTTTTTTAACCCCTTCCCCTGGGGATCTAATTTAAATATATTAAAATAAAATTGATCCCAATAACTATCATCCAAATTTTTTTTTCCTGTTCAAAAGTAACTCTAAATATTGAAATTGTTGTGGGAAATAAAACGGTGGGCAAAATATAATTGGGGAATTTTTAATTTTTGCTTCCCAGGTTTTCTTTAGTGTTCGTTATTATTTTAAATATTTTTGATCCCCAAGTGGGAATCCGGTCTGAATGGTCAATATGTTTTATTGTTAATATAAATATTTCCTTCCTGCTTTTATTAGTCAGTTATTAATTCAAATTTTAAAATCATCTTTGGTATTTCTAAACAATAATATTCCATAATATTCATTAAAATTTATTCAACCATTTAATTTGAATTTTCCAGTTTTAAAATAAAAAGAGGTTCCACAAAATTGGAAATAAGGTCCCTTTTCCCTTCTTTATTTTTTATAAACCATAAGAATTGTATGGGTAACACAGTTTTAACTTGGCAACCTTTGTTCCAAATTTTATTTTCCCCCAACTCCCCAACAATGACAGTGTTATTTTATTCAACAATCATCATTTATTTTTGCTCAGCCAATCCCTGAATTTTTGTGGATCAGAGTTGCCAATTTGATTTTTCAATTAATAATGACTTGATTCTTTCTTATACTAGTTCAATTTTCTTCATTGAAATTTGTTTTCAATTTTGACCATTTTTCAAGGGAATCGATTTTTAAAATTAGGTTTTCTCTATATATTTTGAAATGGGGCCCTTTTCAAACCTTTGACTGAAAAAATATTTTTTCATTATTTATTCCTTCTAACTTATTGCTTGTTTTTTTTAAAATTTCATTTGGATAGTCTTTTCATTTTGGATCCCAGTAAGATCTCTGGTTTCGGTCAAAATTCCTTCCCTTCCCACATCCAGAGGTAAAACTTCCTGTGTTCCTCTAATTTTATAATTTCATTCTTTATGCCGGGTCATGAACCCTTTTGACCTTATCTTGGTGTATGTGTTAAATTGGATCAATCCAATTTCTTCATATTAGTTTTCAATTTTCCAGCAATTTTTTGTCAAACAGTAAGTTCTTATCCCAAAAGCTGGGTTTTGGGTTTTCAAAATCTCTTAGTTGTTGACTGTTTTGTCCATTGAACTCCTATTCCACTGATCAACTAATCTTTTTACCAATACCAAATGTTTTTTGGTAAGGGCTGCTCTATAATATAATTTTTAGATCTGGTATAGCTAAGCCACCTTCATTTGATTTTTTTCTTAATTCCCTTAAATTCTTGACCTCGTGTTTTCCATATGAATATTCTTGTTATTTTTAGGTCATTAAAATAGATTTTGGGGTCGGATTGGTATACTAAATAAATGATTAGTTTGGAATATTTATCTTTATTATATTTCTCACCCTATCGGCATTTAATATTTTCCAATTGGTTTGATCAGACTAAATTTGTTGAAAAAGGGTTTAATTTTCCTCATAAAGTTTCTGATTTTTCCTTGAAGATAGATTCTAAATATTTTATATTACGTATTAGTTTAAATAAATTTCTCTTTTAACTCTGACTGTAGGATATTGTTAGTGATTAATAAGAATGCTGATGACTTATGTCGGTTTTTTTTTCCCAAAAATTTGCTGAATTTTTGTTTTTCTAATAACTTTTTAGTAGAATCTCTGGTTTCTTATACCATCTATGTAAAAAAGTGATAATTTGGTTTCCTCATTTCCTTTCTTATTTCTTTTCTTTCTCATCTTTTAAATGCATTTCTAATACAATAAAAATACGTGATGTGGGCAACCTTTTTCCTCAGATTTTTGGGTGGTTGCGGTTTGTCCCCATTACATTAGTTACTGATGATTTTAAATAGATGCTCTGTTTTTTAAGGAAAATCCATGTATTCCTATACTCTCAAGTGTTTTTAAAAGGAATGGATTTGGTTTTTCTGCTTTTCTTTGATTGGATGATCATGTGGTTTTTTAATTTGGTTTTAATTTAAATTATATTGGTATTTTCCAATATTAAACCAACCCTGTTCCTGGTTAAATCCCTAGTTGATCTAGTGTTTATTATCCGGGGATGACTTTTTGGCTTTTTCTTAATATCTTTTTAAGATTTTGATCAATATTCATTAGGAGATTGGTCTATAATTTTTTTCTCTGTTTCAACCTACCGGTTTGTTATCATACAATTCTGTGTCTAGAAGGAATTTGGTAGGACTCCTTCATTCCCTATTTTATCAAATAATTTTATAGCATTGGGAAATTGTTCTTTAAATGTTTGGTAAATTCACATTAAATCCATCTGGTCCGGGTTTTTTCTTGGGGAGTTGTTTAATTCCTGTTCTTTTCTTTTCTGAAATGGACTATTCAAACTTTACTTCCCCTCTTTGTCTGGGAAGTCTATATTTTTGGGTAGTCATCCATTTCATGGTTATCAAATTTTTGGCATAAAGTTGGCAAAATAACTCCTTATTATTTCTTAATTTCCTCTTCATGGGTGGAAAGTTTTCCCTTTTCATTTTTAAGACTAATAATTTCATTTCCTCCCTCCTTTTTTCTAATCAAGTTTACCAAAACATCTAATTTTTGGCTTTTCATAGAACCAAATCTTAGTTTTATTAATTAGTTCAATAGTTTTTTTCTTTCAATATTTTTAATTTCTTTTTAATTTTAAATTTCTAATTTAGTATTTGATTGGGGTTTTTTTTGGTCTTTTTTTGTTCTTTGTTTGCAAAGCCCAATTCATTTCTTTTCTTCCTCTGTTTTATTCAAGTAAGCCTCTAAAGTTATAAAATTTCCTCTTATTACAGCTTTGGCTGCATCCCACAAATTTTGGTATGATGTCTCATCATTGTCTTTATCCTGAGTGAAATTATTAATTGTATCTATAATTTGCTCTTCATCTTCTTTAAAAAGGGTTTTTATTTCCAATTATTTTGGCCCTATTTACCCTAACTTTTTTTGAATGTAGTGTTTATTGTATTATGATCTGAAAAGCTTTTCTTTTCTTTCTTGCATTTAATTTTGTCTTTTGTTCTAAATAGGTTAATTTTTGAATAGGTTCCATGAACCTAGGAAGAAAGTTATTTCATTTCTTCCATTCAATTTCCTCAAAAGATCAACATACCTAAGTTTTTCTAATATTGTATTTCTTTTTAATTTCTTTCTTATTTGTTTTGTGGGATTTGTCTAATTCTGAGGTGCAAGGTTGAGATCTCCCACATTACAGTTTTTTTCTATTTCTTCTTGCAACTCTCTTCTTCTCCTTTGGAAGTTGTTCCTTCCCTTGGTGCATATTTTTTAATATTGATAGTGCTTCGTTTTTAACCCTTTGGCAGGACGTAGTTTCCTTCCTTATCTTTTAATTAAATCAATTTTGCTTTGTTGATTGAGATAAGGATTACTTAATTTTTGACTTCACCTAAACATAATAGATTTTGCTCAGCCTTTACCTTTCTCTGTATTATCTCCCTCTATAAATGTTTTCTTGAAAAACATATTGCAGGGTTCTGACTTTATCCAGTTGCTATCTGCCTCCTCATTTGGGGAGTTCATCCCATTCACATTTATGGTTAAATTACTAAATCTGTTTTCCTGACATCCTAATAACCTCATTTAATCTGTACTTTTTGCCTCCCCCCCTCTTTCTCCTTTTGAACTTTTCCCCTTATCTGCATCCCTCTTTAGAATCCTCCCTCCCCCTTTATTTCCCCTTCCTTCCCGTATTATTCTTTTCTTTTCCCCCTCTCCCCCTTTTTTAATTAAAAGGAATTTTCTCTAAACCAAATGTCAATTATTTTTCCTTGGCCAACTCATAGGGTAAGATTCCCAAATTTCTGCCCCTCTAAATTCCCTCAGATTGATAAGTTTTCTTTTCTCTTTATGGGATGTGGTTTCCCTCTTTTTATCCCTCCTTACCTTATTCTACATCCCTTTTCCTATCTACTTCCCTTTTTTATATCAGTAAAAATCAAATTAACATTATTCTTTTGTATATCCCAACAAAATACAATTCTCCAAAGTTTTTTTTACCTTTTCTATTTCCCTTGGGTTCTATGGTTGGAGATCAAATTTTTTTTAGTTCTGGTTTTTTCTTCAGAAACAAATGGAATTCATTTGTTTCATTAAATTCCATCTTCTTCCTGGAAGAAAATGCCACTTGCTGGGTATTTATTCTTGGCTGCATCTCAAGTTCTTGTCCTTTAAACATTTGGTTTGCTCCTTTAATTGGGCAAGATCTTGGGTGATCTATTGGACCCAGTATTTAAATTGTTTTTTTTTTTTTTTGTCTGCTTTAAAATTTTTTAATCAAATTCTGAAATTTGACAATATTCCGGGTTTTTATGTTGGGTCTCTTTGAAGGTGTTTGTGAATTCTTTCAATCCTATTTTCCTTCTGTTCTATTACATCTGGGCAGTTCTCTTTGTGTTTCTTGTAAAATAGTATCAAATCTTTTTTTCATAATTTTGGAAAATCCAATAATCCTCAGTTATCTTAAATCTTTTTAATTGTCATTTTTCATAGATAATTCATGGTTTTTGTTTGTCATTTTTTTGGTTTTGTTGACTATTCTTGCTGTCTCCTGAATCCTTAGTTTCTTTTTCAGTTCTAATTTTTTAAAAATTTTCTTGATTAGCTTTTTTTTCTTTCTTTATGTCAATTGAGTTTTAAATGTTTGTTTTGCTCTTGGATTTTTCCATTTATAATTTTTTTGTGAATTATTTTTTTTCAATTCCACGTCCTACTTTCTTGGTTCTTTGTCTTTTCAATTCAAAATCCTACTTTCATGAATTAATTTTTCAATTCCAAATTCTTACTTTTAATTTTTTACTTTTTCCAATTCATTTTTGTTTCCTCATTTGGACTTTTATCTTTTCAATTTGTATTTAAGTGGTTGTTCTTATAAAGGCCTTTCTTTCCTTTCCCATTTTCTTCTCTCTCTTTTGGACTTTAATGATCTCTTTTGGGCATCATGTGAAAAGGACAGGTGACATTCCCCTGTTGGTTTCTCTGGTGCCTGTTTGTATTATCTCTTCCGGCTTTGCGCCTGCTCTTTTTCTGCATGAAGCTGTCAATTGTTCTTTTCATCTTTTTTCTGTTTTAAACCTTTGGTTTGCCTCCTGGCAGGGTTTCCAGCTTCATCTGGAGAACAGGAGATGTAAACCTGCTCCAAGGTATGGGGTGCTGTGGTGAGGTTTTTCCCTTCCCCAACAGGAGGTGGATTCAGCACTGGCGGAGCATCAAATGCCCAGTTGGGCTGTGGGTTAGCGTTGCCTGGCTGAGACTATGGGTGAAGTGTCCTGCCCCCCCAGGCCTCCTGTGGGTCTTGGGTTTAAGCAGGCTGATGCCCCTCACCAGGTTGCCCGGAGTCTGCCCCCCCGTCGGCCCTCCCAAAGCTCTGGCCCCGCCAGGCCCCCACTGGGCGTTGGGGCCCTTCCCTTCCCTCCTGTGGCGGTTCAAAACTGCCCCAAGGAAAAGCCCTGTACTCTGCGTTGAGGCTGTGAGCTTGTGCTGGGATCTGTGCTCTCACTTTCGTTTTGAGGCTCCCCTCTGGAAATTAATT
This sequence comes from Sarcophilus harrisii, assembly GCF_902635505.1. Taxonomy (NCBI): domain Eukaryota; kingdom Metazoa; phylum Chordata; class Mammalia; order Dasyuromorphia; family Dasyuridae; genus Sarcophilus; species Sarcophilus harrisii. The sequence goes on from NC_045431.1 coordinate 250,996,657, forward strand.
TTTCTCTCCCAGTCTGCACTGATCTCCACCCCCTCCCCCCCTTCCCTGGCCAGGACAAACCTTTTTTGGCTAGACTGCAGATTTTCTTTGGCTAGTGGGTTGTTATACTTCTAATCTTTTAAAATTGTTGGTCAAACTTTTTAGCCTCGAAATTTTATAAAGAGGGAAGAAGGCTTAAAGTGGGGGTGTTCCTCAATCTGGCTCCGCCCCCTCTTTCTCTGTGTTGACTCTATCTGGTTTAGGTATCAGAACCATATTTGTCTCAAAAAAGGGTTCCTTTTCCCTATTTTTCCAAATCTTTTGCATAGGATTAAAATTAAGTGTTCTTTCAAAATTTGGGAAAATTCACTAATAAATCCATATGGCCATGAAGATTTTTTTTCTTATTCAGTTTATTAATAGGTTTTTCCATTTCTTTTTTTCAATGGTGGTATTTAATTATTTCATTTCTTCTGTTAATCTGGATAATCCATATTTTCTGAGCATTCATCTATTTTATTTAAATTATCAGATTTATTAGCATACAGCTGAACATAATATATCCTAATTATTGTTCTAATTTCATGTTTAATGGTGGAAAGTTCACCTTTTCATTTTTCATACTAACAATTTCCTTTTCTTCTTTTCTAACTCAAAGTTTATCTATTTGGCTGGCTTCTTTATAAAACCAACTCATAGTTTTTCTTATTGATTCAATAGTTTTTGTATTTTCAATTATATTTACCCCCCCTTTCATTTAGTGAATTTCATATTGTTATTTAATTGGGGGGTTAATTTTTTCTAATTCTTTCATTTGCACATCCAAATCATTGATCTTCTCTTTCTCTATTTTATTCAAGTAAACATCTAGAAACACAAAATTTCTCCTAAGAACTGCTTTGGCTGTATCCCAAAATTTTTGATTTGTTTTCTCATTGTTGTCATTCTCTTGTCTATGACTTTTTAAATTATATAACTTCAGTAAGTTTTTGTCTCACTTAATTTAATCCCACCTGAATGCAGCAGAAAGGAGTAGATATTTCTCAAAATGATTCAACATGATTAGAAGACTTGAATGAGTTCCTTCCCTTCCAGATTTCCTGTTTGAGTTACTAATATACTATTCAAAACTGTCATCTGATGTTTCCAAGAACTCCTATTCCTTGGGAATAATTCCTGATTTACTCTTAGAATTTATGAACTTTTCTAAATGTTCTGCAGCTGAATTCTTTTTTATAATATACATGCCTGTGTCTATGAGTCATTTTTTATGTACACACAAAAACACATACACAAACACAAACACTTCCCTACTCCCATTCCACACCCCTTATGTATATACACAAGTCTTCATCATTAGTTGACTCCATTAAAAAGTTTTTAGTATGAAGTTAAACTTTGACATAGGCATATACTGGCACAATGGTTAAGTGTTCTAGGGAGGATAACATTCAGTGATTCCATGACCTTTCCACTAACCTATTCTTTTGCTTCCTTAACGATTATTATCTACTATCACATTCCTCCTAATTTTCAAAGTGGAAACAGACTATGATTCCCGACCTTCTGCATTCTCTGGAAGAGTTTTTTTTTTATTATTTTTATCAAATGTTAATGATAGTGGTCTTTTGGCTCAAAGTCCAGTCTTCTAAATATCACCTAATGAACCAGTGTTCCATGTTGAAAATCTAGGGATCTGAGCCCAGGGAGCTTATGGCAACCCTAGCTTTCTTCATTTCAAACTATCTATAAAGGAAAGCTACACTATACATCCCTTAATCGGTTTTCCCATGACTTGATGGATAATGTTTAAATTATTTAAATCATAGTGTTATTGTGGAAAAATAAATTAGCAACAGGTAAGATGTCTTAATCATATTTATTTTATAATATTGATTTATTCAATTATTTGAAAATCAGGCAGTTCTTTGTATCTTCAAACAAACAAAACACAACAAGCACAAAACACACACACAAATAAAACAAACATAATGAAAGTATTCACAGGTCTCTCCAGGAAAGAGATCCCAGAAAAAGACACCAAGAAAAATTTCAGCCAAATTTCACAACTATGAAGTCAAGGTAAAGCATACTATGGGATGCCAGATGGAAGCAATGTATACATTGGGAAATCCCAATCAGCATTTACTTTGTAGCTGCATCATTTAAGGATTGGAGAAGATCCAATATTACATCCAATATTAGAAGATCCAAAAAACAATGGAACTCAAGAAGCAACCAAGGATCACTTCCTGGTAAAATTAAGCATAAGTCTTCATAGGAAAAAAAAAATGTTCATTCAAGGAAAGAGAAGGATTTCAAGCTTTCAAAAGGAGCAGACTAGAATTACACAAAATATTTGATCCTTGATATCAATACACAAAAGATGTCTAAAAAGGAAATGAAAAATGTAAATGAAAACACAGCAGATTCCTTGAAGTTGCAATGTTTACATCTGATTGGAAGATAACACTTATAATTCTTAAAATTATACCTGTAATAGTATAACTTGAAGTAACAAATATATATATATATATACATATGTATGTATGTATCTATCTATCTATCTATCTGTCTGTCTGTCTATCTATCTATAAACATTATAGGTATAAGGTGAATTTAAGGATATAACATAAAGTATAAACAAAGGATAAAGAAAAGGAGTAAATTAGATACACAAGGAAAAAAGAATTAGAATGGGGTAAATTATGTCACATGAAGAGCATGAAAAATCTAATTATGCTTTAAGAAAAGAGAAGTTGGACAATGTGCATCAAATGAATCTATGCAAAATAAGAAATGAATGCAAAATGAATCAGTATGGGATCAAAGAAGAAATAATATACGCAATCAGTTGCATATAAAAAAATTTACCTTATCCTACCTTACCTTACCTTATCTGTCTCTGCCTCTCTCTGTCTCCCTTTCTGTCTGTCTCTATTTCTCCATCTCTCTGTCTCTCTTTCTCTCTGTCTTTCTCTCTCTGTGTCTCTCTTTCGCTCTGTCTTTTTCTCTCTGTCTCTGTGTGTGTGTGTGTGTGTGTGTGTGTGTGTGTCTTTCTCTGTCCGTGTCTATCTCTATCTCTCTCGGTCTCTTCTCTCTGTCCATGTGTTTTTCTGTCTCTGTCTTTCTGTCTCTTTCTGTGTCTGTCTCTATGTCCCTGCCTCTCTCTATCTCTCTGTGTCTGTCTATCTATCTCTCACTGTTTATCTCTCCCCCCCCCCTTTATTTTCCTTAAACAGTAGCTCTGCTTGGATGTGACTCCCAACCTCTAATAAATCCTTGTTGCCCAGCCTACCTTTCCAACCCAGATGCAGCTTCCTTTTTATATTTTCTTCCTCCTTCTATATTAACTGCCTTGAAGGCAGGGATTGTCCCCAGCAGTCAGCACCATCCTTGGCACACAGTAAGCATTTGAAATGTTACTTGAATTGAACATGCACACATACATACATGGTTAAATTTAAACAAGTAAATTTTGACAATAGGATAAAATATAGTAAGATTGCAATCACTGTTTCTGTTGAGAATAGTCATCATGTGCGATAAACGACAGTTTCATCAACCTACTTCAAGTCTAATAAAATAAATGAGAAATTGTAAGCATGTATGGATAGCTTCAAATATAATCTCTTCTACTTTTTTTTCATTATGTTGCAGCTGTCTTATGAAAGAAGAGAAAAATCTATTTCTTATGACCCATGGAACAAATAGGATTTTTTTTTAGTTATTTATTCATCAATAACATCATTTTGGAAGGATGTTTTTCAATGCAGCAATTACATCCTTATTCCTCATGCTATATATCACGGGGTTTAATGCTGGTGTCACAATAGTATAGAAAAGGGAATAGAATTTGTCAGATTTGGCCGAATGACTGGATTTGGGACGCAAATACACAATACATCCAGACCCATAGAATAAACATACAACCATGAGGTGAGAAGAGCAAGTAGAGAAGACTTTGGATTTCCCTGAGGTTGATGGCAGCTTCAGGACGGTGGCAATGATTTTGACATAAGATATGAGTATCAACAGAAAGGGAATCGTGACAAAAAAGAAAGCACTCATATGGACAGAAAGTTCTTTCTGATATGTGTCCCCACATGCAACTTCTAGTAGTGGTGAAGCATCACAGAAAATATGATTAAGTTTGTTAGAACCACAAAAGTTCAGAGAGAAAATCTGGCATATTAGTCCTATCTGGGCTGGCATCCCAGTGATCCAGGAGGCAATCACCAATTGGATACATACCTTGTGATTCATGATGAGAGGATAGTAAAGAGGCTTACAGATGGCTACATATCTGTCATAAGCCATCACAGCCAGGAGTAAGCACTCTGCTACTCCTAGAATATAAAGGGAACAAGCTTGTATAGCACAGGACAGGAATGGGATGTTTCCCTTCTGAGTCCAAATATCTCTTAGCATTCTAGGGAGAGTGACTGATGTGTAACATATTTCCAAGAAGGAAAAATTTCCAAGGAAAAAGTACATGGGGGTTTGAAGAGTAGGATTCATCTTAATTATGACAATGAGAAGTCCATTTCCTATAAGTATACTCATATAGGTCACTAATAAAATTCCAAATAGAAAACCTCGGAGGTTGGGAAGGTCAGAAAATCCCAGGAGAATGAATTCCACCACAAATGTAAAATTGCTTCTTTCCATTTTATCAGTTTCTTTTGACTATGGAACTATTGAATTCAGGACCAACACATTATCTTCTTTCCATAGGCCTCAGTTTCTGCCTTAGAAAAATAAAATTGGGAGAACAGAGGGTGTTCATTAAAGTATATCCTACATCATTCATAATTTTATAATCACTACATAATTTTATAATTTTTGTTTAAAAAATAAAATTTAAATTTAAAAAAAGGGAAAACCAAATTTAAAAATTTAGGAAAATTTAAATAAAAAAATTTTTTTAATTTAAAGGTTTGGTTTTTTTAAGGGCCCTTTGGAAAATTTTTAAATATTTTTTAAAAAAAAATTTTAAACAAAAAAATTTTTTTTTTAAAACTTTTTTTAAATTTCCCAATTTAATTTTAATTGGGTTTTTAAAAAAATTTTTTTTTAAACCCTTTTTTTTAAAGAAAATTTTTTTCCTATTTTATCCTTGGGGGAAATTTTTATTTATTTTTTTAATTTTTTTTTTGGGGGGAAAAATTTAATAAAATTTTAAAAAAGGGAAAAAATTCCTTTTTTTTAAAAAAAACAAATTTTTTAAAAAAAATTTTTTTTTGAAAAATTTTTTTTTAAACTTTTTTTTTTTTTTTTTTTGGAAAAATTTTTTTTTGGTTATTTAATTTTTCCAAAAAATTTTTTTAAAATTTAAAAACCCAAATTAAAAAAAAACCTTTGGGTTAAAAAAACCTTTTAAAAAATTTTAAAAATTTTTTTTTTTTTCATTTTTTTTTTTTTTTTAATTAAAATTTTTATCCCCTTTTTTGGGCCAAAATTTTTTTTAAATTTTTAAAAAGGGTTTTTAAAATTATTTTTAAAATTTAAAATTTTTTAAAAAAAAAAAAAATTTTTTTTTTTTTTTTTTTTAAAGGGTTTTTCCTTTTTTTCAATTTTAATTTTTAATTTTTTTTTTTATAATTTTAAAAAAATTAAATTTTTTTGGGAATTATTTGGAAAAAATTTGGAAAAAAAATTTTTTTTTTTTTAAATTTAATTTGGGAAAACCCTTTTAATTTTTTAAAAAATTTTTTTTTTTCCCCCAAAACCCAAAACGGTTTTTTTTAAAAAAATTTTTCTTATTTTAAAAAATTTTTTTTTAATTATTTTTAAAAAAATTTAAAAATTTCATTTTTAAAATTTTTTTAATTTTTTTTTTTTAAAAAAATTATCTTTTTAAATTTTTTTGAAAACCTTGGCCCCCCTTTTTTTTTTAAAATTTTTAAATTTGTTTTCCCCTTTTTCTTTCCTTGGAAAATTTTAAAATTTTAAAATTTAAATTTTTTAACTTTAAAATTTTTTAAACCCAAAAAAATTTTTTTTTTTAAAATTTCCCTTAAAAAGCTTTTTTTCCCTTTAATTTGGTTTTTTAAAAATTTTTAAAAATTTTTTGATCCCCGAACCTTTTTTAATTTTTTTTTAACCTTTTTTTTTTAAATTTTTTTTTTTTATTTTTAAGCAAAATTTTTTGGTAATTTTAATAAAAAAAAAAAAAAAATTTTTTCCCAAAAATTTTTTTCCCCCTTTTTAAATTTTTGGTTAATTTTTTTAAAAAATTTTTTTTTTTTTAAAAAAATTTTAAAAAAATTAAAATTTTTTTTTAATTTTTTTTTTTTAAAAATTTTTTAAATTCCCCAAAATTTAAAAAAAAAAGGGGGCCCAATTTTTTTTTTTTATTTTTTTAAAAATTATTGGGTTTTGGGGTAGTTTAAAATTACCAATTGAACCTTTTTTTTAAAATTTTTTAAGGGGAAAAATTAAAAAAATTTTTTTTAAAAAAAAGGAAAATTTTAAAATTAAATTTAAATTTTTCCCAAAAAAATTAATTTTAAAAATTTTTAAAAAAGGTTTTTTTTAAAATTTAAATTTAAAAGGAAAAGGGTTTAATTTTTTATTTTAAATAATTATTTATTCAAATTTTTAAATTTGGCAAAATTTTTTTAAACCCAAAAAAAAAAAAAAAAAAAAAAAAAAAAAAAAGGGGGAAAAAAGGGTTTTTTTAAAAAAAATTTTTTTTGCCAAAAATTGAATTTTGGGAAAAATTTTTTTAAAAAAAAGGGGGAAAAATTTTTTTAAACCCGGAATTTTAAGGAAGGGAAAATTTTTCATTTTAAAAAAAAAAACAAAAAAAATTCCCCAAAATTTAAAAATTAAAAATTTTTTTAAAAATTTTTTAAAAAAAAAATTTAAAATTTAAAAAAGGGGGTTTTTTTTTTTTTTTTTAAAAAAAAAAAAATTGAAAAAATTTAAAACAAAATTTTTTTTAATTTTAAAATTTATTAAATAAAAATTTTTAAAAATTTCCCTTAAAATTTTTTGGAAATTTTAAAAATTTTAATTAAACCCATATTTTAAAATTTTAAAAAAAATTTTTTTTTTCATTTAAATTTAAAAAAAAATAAAATTTAAGGAAAAAAAATTTTTTCCAAAAAGGGGAAAGGAATTTTAAAACCAAGGAAAAAAATTAAGGGGGTTTTTTTTTTTTTAAAAATTTAAAAATTTTTTAAAAAGGGGAAAAAAAAAATTTTAAATTTAAATAAGGGGAAAATTTAAAATGGGAAATTTTGGGTCAAAAAAAAATTAAATCCCTTTTTAAAAATTTTTCCCCCAAAAAAATTTTTTTTTTTTTTTTTTTTGGTTTTTTTAAACCGTTTTTTTTTTTTTTTAAAATTAATTTTTTTTTTTTTGGGGTTTTTTTTTTTTTTTTCCTTTAAAATTTTCCCCCAAAAATTTTTTGGTTGTTTCCCTTTTTCCTTTTTTTAAAATTTTTCCAAATTTTTTTTGGGTTTTAAAATTTTTTTAAAACCCCCTTTTTTCCCCAAAAAAAGGGCCCTTTTAAAAATTTTTAAAAATCCGGGGAGCCCCTTTCCAAAAATTTAATTTTTTAAATTTTTTTTTTAAAAAAAAAACCCCCCCTTTTTTCCCCCCCGTTCCCAATAGGAAAAAAAAACCCAATTGGCCCTGGTTTTTAAAAAAAAAATTTAAATTTTAAAAATTAAAAATTTTTTTCCCCCCTTTAAAAATTTTTTGGAAAGAAAAAATTTTTTTGGGAAAAAAAAAAATTTTGGGTTTTGGGGCCCCAAAAAAAATTTTTAAATTTTTTCCAAAATTTGGGGTTTTAAAAAAAAAAAAAAAAAAGGGGAAAAAAATTTTTAAAATTTTTTTAAAAATAACATTTTGGGGAAGGGTTTTTCCAAACAAATTTTCCCCTTAAAAATTTCCCCAAAACCCAAAAATTTTAAGAAAAAAATTTTTTAAAAAAAAGGTTTGGGAAAAAAATTTAAAGGAAAAAAAAAAAAAAATTAAAAGGGGGAAAAAAAGGAAATTTTATTTAAAAAATTTAAAAAAAAAGGGGAAAAAAAAAAAATTTCCCAAGGAAAAGGGAAAAAAAAAAAAAATAGGGAAAAAATTTTTTAAAATTTTTCCCCAAAAATTTTAAGAAAATTTCCAAAAATTTTAAAAAATTGAAAAAAAAAAAAAAAAAAAAAATCTTTTTTAAAAGGAAAACCAATTTAAAAAAAAAAAAAATGAAAAGGAAAAATTTAAATGGTTGATATTTTAAACCAAAAAAAAAATTTAAATTTAAAAAAAAACAAAAAAAGAAAGGAAAGGAATTTTTTTGACCAAAAAAAAAACCAAAAGTTGGATTTAACCCGGAAAGGGAAAAAAAAAAGGGCCCTTTTTAGGAAAAAATTTTTAAAAAAAATTTTTTTTTAAATTTCCAAAATTTAAAAGGAAATTTTTTAAAAAAAAAAAACCCCAAAATAGGTTTAAAAAGGTCCTTTTTTTTGGAATTTTTAATTAGGGCCCCTTTTTAATTTTTTTTTTTTTTTTTTAAAAATTTTCCCTTTAAATTTTTTAATTTGGAAATTTTTTAAAAATTTAAAGATTTTTTTTTTTTTTTTAAAAACTTTTTAAAAAATTTAATAAACAAAAAATTTAAAAGGGTTTTTAAAAAAATTTCCAAAAACCTTTTTTTTTTTTTCTTCTTTTTAAAAAGTTTTTTTTCTTTAAATTTTTTTAAAAAATTTTAAAATTTTTTTTTTTTTTTAAACCCCTTTTTTTTTCCCTTTTTTTTGGTTTTTTTTAAAATTTTTTTTTTTTTCTTTCCCCAAATTTTTTTTTTTTTTTTTTCCCCCCCCTTTTTTTTTTTTTTTTTAAAAACATTTTTCCAAACCCTTTTGGTTTTTTTAAAAAAACTTAATTTTTTTTTTCAAAAAGGGAAAAGGAAAATTTTTTTTTTTTTTTTAATTTTTTTTAAAAAAATTTTTTAAAATTTTTTTTTGGTTTTTTTCCCTTTATTTTTTTTTTTTTTTTTTTTTAATTTTTTTTTTAAAAAAAAAAATTTTCCAATTTTTTTTAAAAATTTAAAAATTTTTAAAAATTTTTTGGTTTGAAAAAAATAAGTTCTTTTTTCCCTTTTTTACCAAAATTTTTTTCCTTTCCTTTTTAAATTTTTGTTCCCTTGGCCTTTAAAGGAAAATTTTTTAAATTAAAAAAAAGGGCAAAGCCCCCCAATTTTTGGTTTGGGTAATTTTTTTTTGGGGTTTTAAAAATTTTTGGTTTTTGGGAAAATTAGAAAAAATTAAAACTTTTTTTTGGGGTGGTTTAAAATTTTTTTTTTTAAAAAAAAAAAAAATTATTGGGGAAAAAATTTTTTAATTTAATTTGTTTCCTAAAGGAAATTTTTTAAAAAAAATTTAAAGGTTTTTTTTTTAAAAAAAAAATTTTTTTTTTTAAAAATCCAAAAAAAAAAAAAAAGGTTTAAAAATTTTTTTTCAATTAATTTTTTTTGGGGTAAAAAATTTTTTAATTTGTTTAAAATTTCTAAAATTTTTTCAAAAAAAAAAAAACTTAAAAAAATTTTTTTTGGGGGAAACCATTTGGAAATTTATTTTTAAAAAAAAAAAAATTTTTTTTTTCCTTTTAAATTTTTTTTAAAATTCCTTTTTTTTGGGGTTTTTTTTTTCCCTTTTTCCCTTTTTTGGGGTTTTTTTTTTTTTTTTTTAAACCTTTTTAAATTTTTTTAAAAATTTTTTTTAAAAAAATTTTAAAAAAGGTTTCAATTTTAATTTTTGGTGGAAAAAAAATTAAATTTTTTAAAAAAATTTTTAATTAAAAAATTTTAAAAAATTTTAAAAAAAAATTTTTTAAAGGGGGGTTTTTTTTAAAATTAAATTTTTCCCCAAATTTAATTTTTTTAAAAACCCAAGGGGGCCTTAAATTTTAATAAATTTTTGGGGGGGTTTCCAAAAAATTTTTTTTTTGGTTTTTTTTTTAAATTTCCCCTTTTTTTTTTAAAAATTTTTCCAAAACCCCCCAATTTTTCCCCCCCCCACCCTCCCTTTAAGGGGAAAATTAAAAGGGTTTTTTTTAAAAAATTTAAAAATTAAAAAATTTTTAAAAATTTTTTCTGGAAAAAATTTTTCAAAATTTTTTTTTTTAAAAAAAAAAAAAATTTTTTGGGGGGAAATTAAATGGGTTTTTTTTCCCCTTTCCCTTTTTTTCCCCCTTTTTTAAATTTTTCCAATTTTTTAAAAGGGAAAAAATTTTTTAAAAAAAAATTTAAAAAATTTAAAAAAAATTAAAATTTTTAAAAATTTTTTTAAATTTTAACCTTTTAAAAAGAAAAAACCCAACAATTTTTAAATAAAAAAAAAAAACCTTTTAAAAAGGTTTTTTCCTTTTACCCAAAAAAAAAAAATTTTGGTTTTGGGAAAAAAAAAACCCCCCAAAAAAAAGGGGCCCCCCAAAAGGGGCCCTGGGCCCCGGGGAAAGGGGGGGGGAAAAATTAATTTTTCCCCAAAATTTTAAAAAAAAAACAAAAACCCCCCCCGGGGGTTTTTTGGGCATTTGGGAAAAGGGAAAATCCCCCTTTTGGCCCTTCCCCCCAAAAAAAAAAACATTAAAAAAATTGGGAAAAAAAACCCCCAAAAAATTCAAAACCCCCAAAAAAAAAAAACCCAAAAATTGGAAATTTAAAAAAAAAAAAAAAACGAAAAACCCTTTAAAACTTGGGGAAAATTAAAATTTTTTGGGGAAAAAAAAAAAAAAAGGAATTTAAAAAGGAAAAAGGGGGAGAAAAATAAACAAACCCAAAAAACAATTTTTAAAAAAAAAAAAAAAAAAATTAAAAAATTTTTGGGAAAAAAAAAAAAAAAAAATTTGATTTTTAAAAACCCAAAAAGGTTTAAAAATTTTTTTTTTTTTTAAAAAAAAAACAAAAAAAAAAAAAAAAAAAAAAAAAAAAAAAGGGGGGAAAATAAAAAGGGGGAAAATTAAAAAAAAAAAACCCCTTTTTTTTAAAAAAAAAAAAACCAAAAAACTTAAAAAGGGTTAAAAAAAAATTTTTTTTTTTTTTTCCCCCAAATTAAAAAAAAAAAAAAAAAAAATTGGGAAGGAATTGGAAGCCCAAAAAAGGGGGGGAAATTAAAAAATTTTAAAACAAAAAAAAAAAAGGGGGGGGGAAAAAAGGGGGAAAAATTAAAAAAAAATTTAACCCGGGGAACCAAAAAAAAAAGGAAAAGGGGAAAAAAAAGGGGGGTTTTTTTAAAAAGGAAACCCCAATTTTTGTTTAAAAAAATTTTTTTTTTAAAATTTTGGGGGCCCCCCAAAAAAAAAATTTAACCCCCCCCCAAAAAATTTTTAAATTAAAAGGGGAAAAAAATTAAATTTTTTGGGTTTCCTTTTTGGAAAAAATTTTTTTTTTTTAAAAATTTTAATTTTTTTAAAAAAGGGGTTTTTTAAAAAATTTAAAAATTTTTTAAATTTTAAAATTTAAAAACCCAAACCCAAAAACCAAAAAAAAAAAAAAAAATTTTAAAATTTTTTTTATTTTTTTTTAAAAAAAAGGAATTTTTTTTTTCCGAAATTTTTTTTTAAAATTTGGCCCTTTTTTAAAAAAATTTTTTTTAAAAAAATTTTTAAATTTTTCTTTTTTTTAAGGTTTTTTTTTTTTTTTGGGGGAAAACCAAAATTTTTTAAAATTTTCCAATTTTCTTTTAAAAATTTTTTAAAAATTTTTTAAAACCCAATTACAATTTTTTAAAAAAATTTGAAAAAGGGGTTTTTTTTTTTAAAGGGTTTTTAAAAAATTTTTCCTTTTTTTTTTTTTTTAAAAAAAAAAAAATAATTTTGGGGAAAAAAATTTTTGGGAAAATTTTCCCCCCTTTAAAACCTTTGGAAATTTAAAAAAAAATTTTTGGGAAATTTAAAAAATTTTAAAAAAAAAAAAATTTTTAAAAAAATTTAAAAAAAATTTTTTTCCTGGGGGGGGAAAAAAAAAAAATTTTTTTTTAAAAAAAAAAACCCCCAAAAAAAAAAAATTGGGTTTTTTTTCCCCTTTCCAAAAAAAAAAATAAAAATTTAAATAAGGCCCTTCCCCCAAAAAGGAAAATTTTTAAACCCCTTTTTTTTAAAAAAAAATTTTTTTAAAATTTAAAAAAAATCCCCCAAAAAGGTTTTTGTTTGGGTTTATTTTTTAAAATTTGGAAAATTCTAAAAATTTTTAAAAAAGGGGAAAAATTTCCTTTTTTTTTTCCGGGTTTTAAATTTAAAAAATTTAAAAAGGGAAAAAATTTAACCAAACCCTTTTATTTTTTTTTAAAAAAAAATTTTTTAAAAAAAAAAAATTAAAAAATTTTAAAATTAAATAAATTTTTGGGGTCCCTTTTTTTTAAAAAAAAATTTAAAATTTTAAAAAATTAAAAAAACCAATGATCATTCAATAGATGTAGAAAAGCATTTGATAAATCCAACATCCATTCCTTATTAAAAACATTTGAGAGATAGGGAAAAAATGGACTTTTTCCTTAAAATAATAAGACATCTATTTAAAACCATCAGTAACATCATATGTTATGGAGGACAAACCGCAACCTTCCAATAAACCAAGTGAAAAAGGTTTCACTATCAAGTTACTACTTAATATTGTATTAGAAACACTAGCTATAGAAAAGAGCTTGAGAAAGAGATTAAAGGAATAAGAATAGGCAAATGAGGAAACCAAATTATCACTCTTTGCCGATGACATGATGGTATTCTTAGAGAACCCCAGAGATTCCGCTAAAAAGTTATATGAAATAATCCGCAACTTTGGCAAAGTTGCTGGTTATAAAATAAACCCACATAAGTCATCAGCATTCTTATATATCACTAACAAAATCCAACAGTCAGAGTTACAAAGAGAAATTCCATTTAAAGTAACTACTGATAATATAAAATATTTAGGAATCTATCTGCCAAGGGAAAATCAGAAACTTTATGAGCAAAATTACAGACCACTTTTCACACAAATTAAGTCTGATCTAACCAATTGGAAAAATATTAAATGTTCCTGGATAGGGCAAGCAAATATAATAAAGATGACAATATTACCTAAACTAATCTATTTATTTAGCGCTATACCAATCCGAGTCCCAAAAAACTATTTTAATGACCTAGAAAAAATAACAACAAAGCTCATATGGAAAAACAAAAGGTCAATAATTTCAAGGGAATTAATGAAAAAAAAATCAAATGAAGGTGGCCTAGCTGTACCAGATCTAAAAATTATATTATAGAGCAGCAGTTACCAAAACCATTTGGAATTGGCTAAGGAAAAGATTAGTTGATCAGTGGAATAGATTAGGTCCAAGGGATAAAACAGTCAACAAAATATAGCAACCTAGTCTTTGACAAACCCAAAGATCCCCAGCTTTTGGGATAAGAACTTACTGTTTGATAAAAAATTGCTGGGAAAATTGGAAACTAATATGGCAGAAACTAGGCATTGATCCATACTTAACGCCGTACACCAAGATAAGGTCAAAATGGGTTCATGACCTAGGCATAAAGAATGAAATTATTAATAAATTAGAGGAACATAGGATAGTTTACCTCTCAGACCTGTGGAAGGGGAAGGTCTTTATGACCAAAGCAGAACTAGAGATCATTACTGATCACAAAATAGAAAATTTCGATTATACCAAACTGAAAAGTTTTTGTACAAACAAAACTAATGCAGACAAGATTAGAAGGGAAGCAATAAACTGGGAAAATATTTTTACAGTCAAAGGTTCTGATAAAGGCCTCATTTCCAAAATATATAGAGAATTAACTCTAATTTATAAAAAATCAAGCCATTCTCCAATTGAAAAATGGTCAAAGGATATGAACAGACAATTCTCAGATGAAGAAATTGAAACTATTTCTAGTCATATGAAAAGATGCTCCAAGTCATTATTAATCAGAGAAATGCAAATTAAGACAACTCTAAGATACCACTACACACCTGTCAGATTGGCTAAGATGACAGGAAAAAATAATGATGATTGTTGGAGGGGATGTGGGAAAACTGGGACATTGATTCATTGTTGGTGGAGTTGTGAACGAATCCAACCATTTTGGAGAGTAGTTTGGAACTATGCTCAAAAAGTTATCAAACTGTGCATACCCTTTGATCCAGCAGTGTTACTACTGGGATTATATCCCAAAGAGATTATAAAGAAGGGAAAGGGACCTGTATGTGCACGAATGTTTGTGGCAGCCCTTTTTGTAGTGGCTAAAAACTGGAAACTGAATGGATGTCCATCAGTTGGAGAATGGCTGAATAAATTGTGGTATATGAATATTATGGAATATTACTGTTCTGTAAGCAATGACCAACAGGATAATTTCAGAGAGGCCTGGAGAGACTTATACGAACTGATGCTGAGTGAAATGAGCAGGACCAGGAGATCATTATATACTTCAACAACAATACTATATGATGACCAGTTCTGATGGACCAGGCCATCCTCTTCAACGAGATCAACCAAATCATTTCCAAAGGAGCAGTAATGAACTGAACCAGCTATGCCCAGAAAAAGAACTCTGGGAGATGACTAAAAACCATTACATTGAATTCCCAATCCCTATATTTATGCACACCTGCATTTTTGATTTCCTTCACAAGCTAATTGTACAATATTTCAGAGTCTCATTCTTTTTGTACAGCAAAATAACGTTTTGGTCATGTATACTTATTGTGTATCTAATTTATATTTTAATATATTTAACATCTACTGGTCATCCTGCCATCTAGGGGAGGGGGTGGGGGGGTAAGAGGTGAAAAATTGGAACAAGAGGTTTGGCAATTGTTAATGCTGTTAAGTTACCCATGCATATATCCTGTAAATAAAAGGCTATTAAAAAAAAAAAAAAAAACAATTGAGTAGACAAAGACTCAACAACTAATCTTCCTTGGAAAATGCAGGACCATTTGGCCTTATGATCTGCCCAACCGATATTTGAAAATTGGCCTTGCCATTTATTCACTGGAAGAGAGTAAACGGTTCTTCATATTTTACCATGAAATTTGTTAATAAGATCTAATATCTCAGGAGTCTTCAAACTATGGCCAGGGCCAGATGCAGCAGCTGAGGATTATTGTCCCCCTCACCCAGGGCTATGAAGTTTCTTTATTTAAAGGCCCACAAAACAAAGTTTTTCTTTTTAATATAGTCTGGCCCTCCAACAGTCTGAGGGACAGTGAACTGGCCTCCTATTTAAAAAGTTTGAGGACTCCTGTAATATCTTCTACACCTAGGGATCCTCCCTACACTTAGGACTTTATGGTTTGAACTTTCTTCCTCCCTCCATCCCTCCTTCCTTCTCTCACAATCTCTCTCTCCCTCTCTCCCTCCCTCTCTTCCTTCCTCTCTCTCTCACTTTCTGTCTGTGTCTGTCTGTCTCTCTGTTTGTCTCTGTCTCTCTGTCTCTCTCTGTCTCTCTCTCTCTCTCTCTCTCTCTCTCACACACACACACACACACACACACACACACTTTTATTAAGAGCAGCTCTGCTTGGTTTGACACCATGGAACATCACGCTACTACACTTGGTGCCCACCTTACTTTCCCAGCCAAACTTCAGCTTCTTTTCATGTTATCTTCTTTCATTAGATTTTAATGTCGTTGAGGACAGTGACTGTCCCCAGCACTTGGCACAATCATTCACATAATGGTAACTTTTTTAAAAAGTTCCTTAAATTGTAATTCAATTGAGCAATTCAAATAATGTTGCTCATGCAGACACATAGATAAAGTGACCAATATTTAAACAAGTAAATTTTGAGTGAAATAAAAAGTAAGTTTGGGGGGCAGAGCCAAGATGGCAGAGAACAGATACGACTTTCTGGGATCTCCTCTGACCTTTTTATAAACCAACAGCAGATTAAGCTCTGAACTGGTTTTAAAGTGAAAAAACCCACAATTATTTAGAGTACAACACATTTCCAGAAAAAGATACTTTGGAAGAACTTCAGAACAGGTCTGATTCAAACAGTCATAGGGACATTTTGCCCTAGCCCAGACTGCAGGACAGGGAACCCCGAGGGAAGGAGTTGGGACCAAGAAGGTGGGAAGGAAAGATAGATCATTTAAGTATCACCACAGTGGGAAATCTTCTTTGAAGAATCTTAGGATACTCTGTTCTTGTTGCAAGTGAGTGCTTAGCAGATTTGCTGTAAAATCCCCAAAAGAGAATACCAATGTCAAATTGAAAGCCACTGAGCCCAGAAGAATGTGGGACCTGGCCATGATTACCCATAATCAATCAGAAGTCAGTCAGAAACACCAGCCCTAGGGCAAACTAAAGTAACTGTCACCCTTTTTCCTTAAGAGCACATCTCAAGCCTTAAAAATAAGAAGAAACAAAAAACAACAACAAAAAGATCTCTCACCATAGACAGCTTCTTTGGAGAGAGAGGAGAACAGACCTCAAATCCTGAGATGCCTAAATGCAAATTAAATCCAGATAAAACCCCAAAAGATGATATGAGCTTGTCCTCATTTCACCAAGCTTTCTTGAAAGAATTCAAAAGGGATCTTTAAAAAAAAAGAGATTAGTTGATCAGTGGCATAGGTTAGGTTCATAGGACAAAATAATCAATAACTATAAGACTCTAGTGTTTGACAAACCCAAAGATCCCAATTTTGGGATGAGAATTCACTATTTGACAAAAATTGTGGGGAAAACTGGAAATTAGTATGGCAGAAATTAGGCCTGGACCCACACTTAACACCGTACACCAAGATAAGATCAAAATGGGTCCATGATTCAGGCATAAAGAACAAGATTATAAATAAATTAGAGGAACATGGGATTGTTTACCTCTCAGACTTGTGGAGGTGGAAGAAATTTGTGACCAAAGATGAACTAGAGACCATTACTGATTACAGAATAGAAAATTTTGATTATATGAAATTAAAAAGTCTTTGGACAAACAAAACTAATGCAAACAAGACTAGAAAGGAAGCAACAAACTGGGTAAACATTTTTACAGTTAAAGGCTCTGATAAAGGTTTCATTTCCAAAATATATAGAGAATTATAAGAAATCAAGAAATTCTCCAATTGATAAATGGTCAAAGGATATGAACAGATAATTCTCAGATGATGAAATTGAAACTATCACCACTCATATTAAAGAGTGTTCCAAATCGCTATTGATAAGAGAAATGCAAATTAAGACAACTCTGAGATACCACTACACACCTGTCAGATTGGCTAAGATGACATGAAAAAATAATGATGAATGTTGGAGGGGATGCGGGAAAACTGGGACACTGATTCATTGTTGGTGGAGTTGTGAATGAATCCAACTATTCTGGAGAGCAATCTGGAATTATGCCCCCAAAGTTATCAAACTGTGCATACCCTTTGATCCAGCAGTGCTACTAGTGGGCTTATACCCCAATTCAGTTCCAAGTAATCAATGATAGACAGAATCAGCTGCACCCAAAGAAGGAACACTGGGAAATGAGTGTGTACTGTTTGCATTTTTGTTTTTCTTCCCAGGTTATTTTTGTCTTCTGAATCTAATTTTTCTTGTGCAACAAGAGAACTGTATGGTTCTACCCACATATGTTGTATCTAGGATATACTATAATATATTTAACATGTATAAGACTGCCTGCCATCTACGGGAGGGAGTGAAGGAAGGGAAGGAAAAAGTTTCACAGAGAAATTTGTCTTACTTTATAGGGAAGTGGGGACAGAAAGGAGGAAAGAAAGGGGAAGACAAATGGAAGGGAAAACAAAAAATAATATTGGGGGAAAGATGTAAAAAAGGGGGGCTCTAAAGGAGGAGGGTTATTTGAGGGAGGTGGCAAAATACTGAAGAGGAGGGAAGAGGAAAAAGAAAGAGAAAATCATGATTTAGGTAAATAAATGGCAGGGAAATACAGAGATAATTATTTTAACTGTGAATGTGAATGAGATGAATTCTCACCTAAAATGGAAGCAGATAGCAGACTGGATTAAAAGCCAGAATTCTACAATATGTTGGTTAAAAGAAAACCATTTGCAATGGGATTGACAATAATGGGAAAACTGGGACACTAATAAATTGTTGATGGAACTGTGAACAATCCAGCCATTTTGGAGAGCAATTTGGAACTATGTTCAAAAAGTTATCAAACTGCATATCATTTGATACAGTAGTGTTGCTATTGGGCCTGCATCCCAAAGAGATCTTAAAGGCAAGAAAGGGACCCACACATGAAAAAAAAATGTTTGTGGAGGCCCTTTTCATAATGTCAAGAAACGGGAAATTGAGTGGATGCTCATCAGTTGGAGAAAGGCTGAATAAATTATCTTATATGAATGTTATGGTATATTATTGTTCTATAAGAAATAATCAACAAGATGATTTCAGAGAGGTCTAGAGAAACTTACATGAAGTGATACTAAGTGAAATGAGCAGAACCAGGAGATCATTGGACACAGCAACATCAATATTACACAATGATCAATTCTGATGAAAGTAACCCTTTCCAACAATGAGATGACTGACGCTAGTTCCAGTGATCTTGTGATAAAAAGAGCTATGTGCACCCAGAGAGAAGACTGTGAGAACTGAATCTGATCACAATGTAGCATTCTCATTCTTTTTGTTGTTGCTTGCAAGCATTTTTTGTTTTTTTCTCATTCAATTTCTTTATTGATTTGATTTTTCTTGTGCAGCAAGAGAATTGTATAAATAAGTTTATACATATTGGATTTAACATATATTTTAACATGTTTAATATATATTGTATCACTTATCATTTAAGGGAAAGAGTGGGGGAAAGGAGATAAAAATCTGAAACACAAGGATATTCAAGGGTCAATACTGCCAAATTATCCATACATATCTTTTGAAAATAAAAAGCTTGAAAAAAATTAAAAAAATATTTTGCATCAATATTCATTAGGGAAATTCTTCTATAATTTTCTTTCTCTGTGCTGACTGTACCTCATTTTCTTATCACTATCATATTTGTGTCAAAAAGCATGAATTTGCTAGAATTTCTTCTTTCCCTATGTTTCCAAGTATTTTGCATATTATTGGAATTAATTGTTTTTTAAATGAAAATTAATTTCTAAATCCATATTGTCCTGGAGAATTTTTCTTAGGAAATAACTCTGGTAAGATGGATTCTGAGCCTTATCACTTCTTTTTAAACTGAATCATAAGTCCCTTCCCTTTCCAGGCTCCTGTTCCTGATATTAACATACCACTCAACTCTGCCATCTGCTGTCTGCAAGAACTCCTATTCCTTGGCAATCCTTCCTCATTTACTCTTAGAATTTATGGACCTTTCTATCTGTTCTGCAGCTGAATTCTCTTTTCTGCACATATATGTCTGTTTCTCTGAATTTTTTTTTGTATACATCCACATACTCACTTGTACCCTATATCCCATATACACAAACACATCTTCATCATTATCTGAGTCCACAAAAATGTTTTTTAGTATGAAGGTAATTTTTGGCATAGGGATATAATGACACAATGCTTAAGTGTCATAGAGTAGATAACATTCAGGGATCTCATGTCCTTTCCACGAAACTATACTTTTGCTCCAATACAAATTATTATTCATTATCATTTTCCTCTTAACTTTGAAAAGGAAAACAGACTCCTTGTAAGAACGATCATTTGAATCATTACCACACTTTAAATAGAAATTAATCCTTTTTTTTTGTTTGTTTTTTGGAGAGAGTTTTTTCATGATTCTTATCATATTTTATTGATAGTGGTCTTCTGTCTCAAAGTCCAGTCTTCTAAACATCACTTACTGAGAGAGTGGAACAACCTGTGCCTTCAAGCTAAGGGAGCATATGGCAACCCTGGCTTCCTTGATTCCTAACTATAAATGAAAGGTCATTAAATTTGAATTATGTGAATCTTAGTAATACTGTGAAAAAACAAAATAGCAAAAGGTAGAATATTTTAACCATATTTATTTTATAAATTGATTGATTCAAATATTTGAAAATCTACCAACCCCTATGTACCTTGAAACAAACAAGCAAACAAAGAAACAAACAACAAACACCAAGAAAAATTGCAATCAAATTTCACAACTATGAAGTCTATGAAAAACATATTAGAGAGTGCCAGACAGGAGCAATGCATATATTGGGAAGTCCCAATCATCATTTACTTTGCAACTGCAAAGGTTAAGGATTAGAAAAGATAAAACAATAAATCTTGGAAGATGATATTCTAAAAAAAAAAGAATTAAGGTTAAAACTAAAATTCATTTCCTTGAAAAATTAAGCATAAGAGTTCATGGAAGGAAAATGGTCATTAAAGGTAATATAAGGATTTCAAAATTTCAAAAAGAGCAGACTAGAATTAAACAAAACATTTGATCGCTGATATTGATACCTAAAATAAATCTAAAAATGCAATTTAAAAAATGCAAGAAAACATAGCAGATTTAGTGAAGTTAAGCAGTGAAATTGCATATGTGTATATGTATATATAAATGTATGTGTGTGTGTGTATATATATATATATATATATATATATATATGTTATAGGTACAAGATAAATTTAAGAATATGACAGAAAGCACAAAGGATAAATAAAAGGAGGAAATTGGAAACAGAAGGAAAGAAGAGGTAGGATGGGGTAAATTATATTAGATGAAGAGGAATGAAAAATTTATTGGAGTAGAAATAAAGATGAGATGTTGTGCAATGTGCATCAATTGAATCATACTCTCATCAGGATTGGATCAAAGAAGAAATAATACACAGATATAAAAATCTATCTTACCTTGTCTTATCTTTCTCCCCTTCCCTTCCTTCTTCTCTCCCTCCCTGTGTTCCTCTTTCCTCAGTCTCTAACCTTCCCTCTGTTCCTCTCTGTCTCTCTCTGTCCCTGTCTCTCTATCTGTCTCTGTCTCTTCCACTTTATTTTCCTCAATAACAGCTTAACTCAGGTAAAACTCCATGGAATATCATGCTCCCATTTCTAATGAGATCTTAGCCTAGCCTGCTTTCTAGCCCAAATTTAACTTTTTTTTTTCTTCCTTCTTTCTATGTTAACCTTCTTGAGGGCAGGGATTGTCCAACATGAAGACAGGGTTTGTCTGGCAGTTAGCACCATCATTGGCACATAGTAAGCATTTAAATTGTTACTTGAATTATATATGCAGTCATATACACATAAAGTGATCAGGATTTAAACAAGTAAATTGTGAGTAAAAGGTATAGATTTGAATATTTTTAAGACAATAGAACAAAACACATTGAGGTTACAAATATTTTTAAGACAATAGAACAAAATATATTGAGGTTACACTTGCTGATTCTGTTTATAATAGTCACAACATGAGGTAAAAGACAGTTTAATCAACTCAGTGAAGGTCTAATAAACTAAACTAGATCTTGCAGACAGGTGGTAGGTATCTTTAAATATAATTTCCTTGACTTTATTTCCAAGTATGTTGTAGATGTCTTATGAAAGAACAGCAATCTATTCTTAGTAGCAATGGGAGAAATGGAGAGCAAAACTAATATATACATATATTTAGATGTGACTATTTGGTTTGTGAATAAAATGATTTTGGAAGGAGTTTTTTCAGTGCAACAATTACATCCTTATTCCTCAGGCTGTATATTAGGGGATTTAACACTGGAGTCACAATAGTATAGAAAACAGCATAGAGTTTGTCAGATTTAGCTGACTGACTGGATTTGGGACGCAAATACACGATACTAATAGAACCAAAGAATAAAAATACGGTGAGAAGGTGAGAAGAACAGGTAGAAAAGGCTTTGGATTTCCCTGAAGTTGATGGCAGCTTCAGGATGTTGACTATGATTTTAAGATAAGATATGAGTATCATCAGAAAGGGAATCATGACAAAAAACAGAGCAGTGATGTGGACAGAGATTTCTTTTTGATATATGTCCCCACAGGCAACTTCCAACAGTGGTGAGGCATCACAGAAAATATGATTGAGTTTGTTAGGACCGCAAAAGTTCAGAGAGAAAATCTGGTATGTGAGTCCTATCTGGGCTGGCATTGCTGCGATCCAGGCAGCAATCACCAGTTGGACACACACCTTGTGATTCATGATGAGAGGATAGTAAAGAGGCTTACAGATGGCTACATATCTGTCATAAGCCATCACAACAAGGAGTAAGCACTCTGCAATTCCTAGAACATAAAGGAAGCCAATTTGCAAAGCACAGGACAGGAATGGGATGTTTCCCTTCTGAGTCCAAATATCCCTTAGTAGTCTAGGGAGAGTTACTGATGTATAACAGATTTCCAAGAAGGAAAAGTTTCCAAGGAAAAAGTACATGGGGGTTTGAAGAGTAGAATTCGTCTTAATTATAAAAATGAGCAGGCCATTTCCTATAAGTATACACAAGTAGATGACTAAGAATGTTCCAAAAAGAAAACTTCGGAGGTTAGGAAGGTCAGAAAATCCCAGGAGAATGAATTCCACCACAAATGTAGCATTGCTTCTTTCCATTGTCAGAGTCTTCTGGCTGTGGAAATATTGAATGCAGAAGGTGCAAAATAACTTTTTTTCCCTAGGCCTTAGTTTATAACTTAGAAATATAGAAAGTGGGAGGTACAGAAGGTGTTGTTCTAATGACCTCACACATCACTCTTAACTTTTACAGTTTTTCTTTGAGTCTTCCCATCTATAGGTAGCTTTAATGTTCTATTCTTCAAAGATACTTCTAAGTGTTAATTTTCTATCATCTTCATGTCCTATGTTGTCAGAGTATATGCTAAAATTCTTTCACTTTCTTTTTTGAATATTTGATTGGAAATATGGATATAAGAAATGTCATCTAGTAAAAAATTTAAAAATCACCTTAAATTTCATATGTGCTATCAATCACACCATTCCATAGTTAAGATTTTATTTACAAAGACATTTCTTTCCAGACACCAAAAGCCATACCTATTACATAAAATATGAAAGAGAATAGATTGATTACTTTATTAATTTCCCCAAATAGTCCTGGGCTTATGTATCTTATTATGTTAGTGCTTTTAAACTATGTTTATGTTTTGTTTTCTTCTATAAAAAATTTTTTTCATAACCATCTTTCATTATCAGTCATCAGCTCTCAAGCCCTGTCCCAACTTTACTTTTTCCTCTACATGACATTTCCTCATCACCTTAGCTAACATACATTTATCTAATTCTTGAATTATTAGATCATGAAAATAATACCATGAATTTCTAACTGGCATATATATGCCTTTTGATAAATTTTCATATGTGTATTCAATGATGATTCCATTATTCTATATCTATATTAACTATTGCTAAGAGAAGTGAGCAGAATCCCTGTCCCCTTTTACATGATGCTCTCATAGAAGAGACCATTAAAAGTCTCAAAAGAGAGTTAGAAGATAAATGGGGAAAGGAAAGAGAAGCCTTACAAGAGAGCAACAACTTCCTGAAATATGAATTGGAAAAGATAAAAAATTCCCAGGAAGTTCAGGGAAACAAAATTTGTGAATTGGAAAAAGTAAAAAAATCTCAAGAAAGTAAGAATTGTGAATTGGAAAAAAATAAATAATTCACTAGAAAGTAGGATTTGTGAATTGGAAAAGACAAAGAACTCTCAAGAAAATAGGATCTGTGAATTGGAAAAAGAAAATAATTCACTAAAAAAAATAGTGAAATGGAAAAAAATTCCATAGAGCAAAACAATTCATTTAAAAACTCAATTGGACATATACAGAATGAAGTAAAAAAAGCTAATGAAGAAAATAATTCTTTAAAAATTAGAACTGAACAAATAGAAACGAATGATTCATTGAGACAGCAAGAATCAGTCAAGCAAAACCAAAAAAATGACAACCTAGAAAAAACCATGAATTATCTACTTGCAAAAATGACAGACTTGGAAAATAGATCTAGGAGTAATAATCTGAAGATTATTGGGCTTTCTGAAAATTATGATGAAAAAAAGAGCCTAGATAGTATTTTACAAGAAATCATCAAAGAGAACTGCTCAGATTTAATAGAATCAGAAGGTAAAATAGGCATTGAAAGAATTCATTGAACATCTTCTGAAAGAGACCCTAAAATAAAAACCCCAAGGAATATTGTGGCGAAATTTCAGAACTATCAGATTAAGGAAAAAATTTTACAAGCAGCCAAAAAAAAAAAAAAACAATTTGAATACCAAGGTGCCACAATAAGGATCACCCAAGATCTGGCTGCCTTCACATTAAAGGATTGAAGGGCCTGGAATCTGACATTACAAAGGGCACAAGAACTTGGGATGCAGCCAAGAAAAACTACCCAGCTAAGCTGTGCATTTTCTTCCAGGGAAGAGGATGGACATTTAATGAAACAAATGAATTCCATTTGTTTCTGAGGAAAAAACCAGAACTAAACAAAAAATTTGATCTCCAACCATAGGACTCAGGAGATGCAGAAAACATAAAAGGAACTCTTGACAATTGTATTTCTGTTGTGGATATACAAAAAGAATACATGTATAATTTGATTTTCCTGATATAACATAAAAAGGGAAGTAGATATGGAAAAGGGATGATGGCAGAATAAGGTGGAAAGGAGGGATAAAAAGAGGGAAACCACATCCCAAGAAGAGGCAAAGGAAACTTATCATATCTGAGGGAATTTAGAGAGGGGGAGGAACATTGTGTGTATCTTACTCTCATCAGAGTTGGCTCAAAGAGAAAATAATTGACATTTGTTTTAGAGAAAATTCTTTCTCGCCTCATTAACAAAGAGGAAGAGGAAAAGGGAAAAGAAAAATAGTAATAAGGGAACGAAGGGAAAAAATTCAAAGGGGGAAGAGAGGGATTCTAAAGAGGGTAATCATCATGATACAAGTGGGGTGCATAAGTTCAAAAAGGGGAAAGAGGATTGGGGGAGGCAAGAAAAAGTAAAGCATAATCTGGGGTTATTAGGATGGCAGGAAATACAGAATTAGTATTTCTAACCGTAAATGTGAATGGGATGAACTCCCCCATAAAGAGGAGGCAGATAGCAGACTGGACCAAAAGTCAGAACCTTACAATATGTTGTTTACAAGAAACACATTTAAAGCAGGGAGATACATACAGAGGAAAGGTGAAAGGCTGGAGCAAAATCTATTATGCTTCAGGTGAAGTCAAAAAAGCAGGGGTAGCCATCCTTATCTCAGATCAAGCAAAAACAAAAATTGATCTAATTAAAAGAGATAAGGAAGGAAACTACATCCTTCTAAAGGGTAGCATAAACAATGAAGCAATATCAATATTAAACATATATGCACCAAGTGGTATGGCATCCAACTTCCTAAAGGAGAAGTTAAGAGAGTTGCAAGAAGAAATAGACAACAAAACTATAATAGTGGGAGATCTCAACCTTGCACTCCCAGAATTAGACAAATAAAACCACAGAACAAATAAGAGAGAAATTAAAGAAGTAAATAGAGTATTAGAAACAATAGGTATGTTAGATCTTTGGAGAAAATTGAATGGTGACAGAAAGGAATATACTTTCTTCTCATCAGTTCATAGAACCTTTTCAAAAATTGACCATATATTAGGACATAAAGACCTCAAAATTAAATGCAAGAAAGCAGAAATAGTAAATGCTTTCTTTTCAAATCATGATGCAATAAAAACTATATTCAACAAAAAGTTAGGGGTAAATAGACCAAAAAGTAATTGGAAACTAAACAATCTCATCTTATAGAATGATTGGGTGAAGCAGCAAATTATAAATACAATTAATAATTTCACTCAAGATAATGACAATGATGAGACATCATACCAAAATTTGTGGGATGCAGCCAAAGCAGTAATAAGAGGGAATTTTATATCCTTAGAGGCTTACTTGAATAAAACAGAGAAAGAAAAGATTAATGAATTGGGCTTGCAACTAAAAAAACAAAACAAAACAAAAAAAAGACCAAATTAAAAACCCCCAATCAAATACTAAATTTGAAATTCTAAAATTAAAAGGAGAAATTAAAAATATTGAAAATATAAAAACCATTGAACTAATTGGTTGTATGAAAAAGCCAATGAAATAGATAAGACTTTGGTAAATCTGATTAGAAAAAGGAGGGAGGAAAATGAAATTAGTAGTCTTAAAAATGAAAAGGGAGAACTTTCCACCAATGAAGAGGAAATTAGAGAAATAATAAGGAGTTATTTTGCTCAACTTTATGCCAATAAATTTGATACCCTAAGTGAAATGAATGACTACCTCCAAAAATATAGACTTCCTAGACTAACAGAGGAGGAAGGAAATTGCTTGAATAGTCCCATTTCAGAAAAAGAAATAGAACAGGCAATTAATCAACTCCCTAAGAAAAAATCCCCAGGATTAGATGGATTTATATGTGAATTCTACCAAACATTTAAAGAACAATTGGCCCCAATGCTATATAAATTATTTGATAAAATAGGGAATGAAGGAGTCCTACCAAATAACTTCTATGACACAGACATGGTAGTGATACATAAACTAGGTAGGTTGAAGACAGAGAAAGAAAATTATAGACCAATCTCCCTAATGAATATTGATGCTAAAATCTTAAATACAATATTAGCAAAAAGACTACAGAAAATCATCCCCAGGAAAATACACTATAATCAAGTAGGATTTATACCAGGAATGCAGGGCTGGTTCAATATTAGGAAAACTATCAACATAATTGGCCATATTAATAACCAAATTAACAAAAACCACATGATCATCTCAATAGATGCAGATAAAGCATTTGACAAAATCCAACATCCATTCCTATTAAAAACACTTGAGAATATAGGAATAAATGGACTTTTCCTTAAAATAATCAGCAGCATCTATTTAAAACCATCAGTAAGCATCATATGTAATGGGGACAAACTGCAACCATTCCCAATAAGATATGGAGTGAAACAAGGTTGCCCACTATCACCATTACTATTTAATATTGTATTAGAAACACTAGCTTTGGCAATAAGAGCAAAGAAAGATATTAAAGGAATAAGAATAGAAAATGAGGAAACCAAATTATCACTCTTTGCCGATGACATGATGGTATATTTAGAGAACCCCAGAGATTCTACTAAAAAGTTATTAGAAATGATCCACAACTTTAGCAAAGTTGCTGGTTATAAAATAAACCCACATAAGTCTTCAGCATTCTTATATATCACTAACAAAATCCAACAGTCAGAGTTACAAAGAGATGAGAAAAATTACAGACCACTTTTCACACAAATTAAGTCTGATCTAACCAATTGGAAAAAAAATCAGAAACTTTATGAGAAAAATTACAGACCACTTTTCACACAAATTAAGTCTGATCTAACCAATTGGAAAAATATTAAATGCTCTTGGATAGGGCGAGCAAATATAATAAAGATGACAATATTACCTAAACTTATCTATTAATTTAGCTCTATACCAATCAGACTCCCAAAAAACTATTTTAATGACCTAGAAAAAATAACAACAAAATTCATATGGAAAAACAAAAGGTCAAGAATATCAAGGGAATTAATGAAAAAAAAATCAAATGAAGGTGGCTTAGCTGTACCAGATCTAAAATTATATTACAGAGCAGCAGTTACCAAAACCATTTGGTATTGGCTAAGGAATAGATTAGTTGATCAGTGGAATAGGTTAGGTTCAAGGGACAAAACAGTCAACAACTATAGCAACCTAGTTTTTGACAAACCCAAAGTCCCCAGCTTTTGGGATAAGAAGTTACTGTTTGACAAAAATTGCTGGGAAAATTGGAAACTAATATGGCAGAAACTAGGCATTGATCCACACTTAACACTGTACACCAAGATAAGGTCAAAATGGGTTCATGACCTAGGCATAAAGAATGAAATTATAAATAAATTAGAGGAACACAGGATAGTTTACCTCCCAGACCTGCGGAAAGGGAAGGAATTTATGACCAAAGAAGAACTAGAGATCATTAGTGATCACAAAATAGAAAATTTCGACTATACCAAACTGAAAAGTTTTTGTACAAACAAAACTAATGCAGGAAAGATTAGAAGGGAAGCAATAAACTGGGAAAATATTTTTACAGTCAAAGGTTCTGATAAAGGCCTCATTTCCAAAATATATAGAGAATTAACTCTAATTTATAAAAAATCAAGGCATTCTCCAATTGAAAAATGGTCAAAGATATGAACAGACAATTCTCAGATGAAGAAATTGAAACTATTTCTAGTCATATGAAAAGATGTTCCAAGTCATTATTAATCAGAGAAATGCAAATTAAGACAACTCTAAGATACCACTACACACCTGTCAGATTGGCTAAGATGACAGGAAAAAAATAATGATGATTGTTGGAGGGGATGTGGGAAAACTGGGACACTGATACATTGTTGGTGGAGTTGTGAACAAATCCAACCATTCTGGAGAGCAGTTTGGAACTATGCTCATAAAGTTATCAAACTGTGCATACCCTTTGATCCAGCAGTGTTACTACTGGGCTTATATCCCAAAGAGATCATAAAGAATGGAAAGGGAACCATATGTGCATGATTGTTTTTGGCAGCCCTCTTTGTAGTGGCTAGAAACTGGAAACTGAGTGGATGCCCATCAGTTGGAGAATGGCTGAATAAATTGTTGTATATGAATATTATGGAATATTATTGTTCTGTAAGAAATGACCAACAGGATGATTTCAGAAAGGCCTGGAGAGACTTACACGAACTGATGCTGAGTGAAACGAGCAGGACCAGAAAATTTTTATATACTTCAACAACAATAGTATATGATGACCAGTTCTGATGGACCTGGCCATCCTCAGCAATGAGATCAACCAAATCATTTCTAATGGAGCAGTAATGAACTGAACCAGCTATGCCCAGAGAAAGAACTCTGGGAGATGACTAAAAACCATTACATTGAATTCCCAATCCCTATATTTTTGACCACCTGCATTTTTGATTTACTTCACAAAGCTAATTATACAATATTTCAGAGTCTGATTTTTTTTGTACAGCAAAATAACAGTTTGGTCATGTATACTTATTGTGTATATAATTTATATTTTAATATATTTAACATCTACTGCTCATCCTGCCATCTGGGGGAGGGGGTGGGAGGTAATAGGTGAAAAATTGGAACAAGAGGTTTGGCAATTGTTAATGCTGTAAAGTTACCCATACATATAACCTGTAAATAAAAGGCTATTAAATTAAAAAAAAAGAGAGAGAAGTGAGCAGAATCAAGAGACATTGTACACAGTAACAACAAGATTATATGATAATCATCTGTGATGGACTTCGTTCTTTTCAGCAATGAGGTGATTCAAGACAATTCCAATAGATGTGATGAAAGTGCCATCTACATTCAGAAAGAGAATAAGGAAGAGTGAATATGGAGCAAAGCATAGATTTTCACCTTTTTGTTATTGTTGCTGTTGTTTATTTGCTTGGTTTATTTTTCCTTTCTCATTTTTCTCCCTTTTGATGTATTTTTGCTAAAAATGAAAAAATGGAAGTTTGTTTAGAAAATTGTATACATTTGGCTTCTATGAAATTGTTTGCTGCAGCAGTTAGTTGTTCTATGTAGTAAATAAGTCAAATTATGAAATAGTTGTACCAGAAAAAATTGGCAGGTGCAGAGAATTTATATTTCTTTTTTTTTCTCCTGAGGCAATTGTTAAGTGACTTGACCAGGGTCACCAGCTAAGAAGTGTTAAGTGTCTGAGACCAGATTTGAACTTAGATCTTCCTAACTTCAGGACTGGTACACTATCTACTGCACTAGCTAGCTACCCCTTAATTCATATTTCTTAAAGGATAACAATAAGAAAGTATAAAAAATATAATAATTCGTTTTATTTAAAAAATGTCTATTCTGAAATCTACATATGTTGCTTCTCCAGCCATCATACTTTTTTCATTGTGGTAGCTTGGGATACTATAAAACACTTGCAATCTGTACTCACAAAACAAATATTTAAATCTCTCTTTGGTGTTCGTTATTTGTTATTTTGAACAAATAATTTAATTTTATTTTACCATGGTTTCCTCAACTATATTATAAAATGATCAAAGTAGTTAACACCAGAGATCTCTTTCAGGTCCAGGTCTATGATTCTCTGACCTGAGAATATGTCAATATCATTTAAGCTTTTAGCATCATTCATTTTCAACATCTATTTCTGAACCTTATAAAAGATGAAGCAAAACTTACTTTTACCCTAGAAGGCAGATATGATTGAATTTCACTTAGAGTGCTAATTCTATCATAAACTACATAAGTAAAATGCATTGTTATTATAATCCTCATGTAATTGCTTTTTCATCTATAAAAAGGGAAACTATTTCTACTTACCTCTGTCTTTTGTTATGAAGTTTAATTGAAATGGGGCATTTAAAATATTTTAAAAATTTTAAAAGTTGGCACACTTTAATTCAAGACATCATCATCACCATTAATTATTCATTATCATTTTAAATAGAATTCTTTCCTACCAAAGTTACAATTCTATTGATAAAATCATTGATATCTTATACAAATGAGCATTTCTATAGGTGAAAAATGTTTTTTAAAGTATTATAGTGACAATTTATTGTCTACAGGTTCAAAAATATATTTGGGACAATTTCATTGTATAGAAACCATCTCATCCAGAAATTGCATTAATTACTTTTGCTTCATTTCCATGTTTTTATTTCAAATAGATTTGAGAGCAAAAATTATTATCTGTAGAAAAATCAACTTGTTCTTTAATCTTAATAGTTAAGTAGGTAGAACTTTAAGAGTTCTTTAGTTGTTTTATATGAAACAAAACATATACAGGGAATTGTGGGCAATAGTCTCTCTACTGCTAAACCAATTTCAATTAGTTGATTTGTTAAAGTCACAAGAATAATTTCATTTTATATTTTCAGTATATAGATTTGTCATCTCTTAGTTAATAAATTTTCCAAACTTTCAATGTTGCTGTTCACTAGTTACAGTCATGCCTAGCTTTTTGGGATCCATTAGGAGGCTTTCTTGGCAAATACATTGGAGTAATTTGACAGTCCCTGGCCCAATTATTTTCCCAGATGAGGAAATGGTGATCAACAGGGTTAAGTGACTTCGATAAGTTCAGACACACATTTAAACTCAGGAAGAAGCCCCAGCATTGTACCACATAGTTAGCGATTAACTTTAAAATTGGTGCAAACATAGATTGTACTGTTTGTTTCCTACCTTCATTCCTTAGGCTGAATGGCATTGATTGATAAGCCATAGCTCCTTAAGGGAAATAGTTGTACAGTATTTATTGTTGATTATCTGGTGCCAAATTCTCTCTCTTTTCACTTGTGGAGAAATATAGATTAATCCATTAAAATTAAAGGAACATATGATACAATTACATTTTTAAAAAGAATTCTCATTAATCTCTAGACAGAAAAATGTTACTTCATTCTAGCAATATGACTTTAAAATCCTCATGAGGATTTAAAAACCTCATGGGAAAGGCAAAAACAACAATAAAAGAACAACAAAACAAGTAAACAAACAAAGTCCAAATCTTAGAAGAAAGATTTGGGGCATTTTAATAATGAACTCCCTTAAATACAACATGAAACTACTAAGAATTTTTCCTTGACTATATACTTTAAATTCTAATTTCTTCAATAAAAAATAAAATTTCAAAAAAATTTGTCTTCACATTAATAGCAAGAGTGTCTTTTTGTCTATGGTTCTACTGTTTCTATTTTCTTTACATTGATGTCACTTATTTCCCCTTGCCTGCTTGCCTCATTCATCCCTCCCCACACTCATGTAAGAGCATCTCTCACTACAAAATAGATATACATAGAACAAAGCAGGAAAATAGCCATTTCACAAAATGTGTATCTCATTCATTTCATATTATTTCTATGCAAAGAAAATGTAAGCATGTTTCAGTGGCATACACTGTACTTATTTGTGTTGCGTACTTTTGCAAAGAAAGGGATCTTTGAAATAACTGAATGTTTTCTTAACAACAGGATTTGAATATAGAATCAATAAAAACAGTGTTCCTTTCCCTAGCTATTTGATATTTTATGGTGCTAAATGAAGTTTTAGTTTGTCAGAATTTTTCAGATTTTGCTTCATAATTAAAATAGATGTGCCCTTGTTATTGACATACAAGATCAGACTAATATTAATAGTGAATAAAACAATGAAGTGAATTTCAGGTCTTGGATTACAAAACATACAATTTAGTTAATATGTTCAGTGTTTATTCAATGAACAAAACTTATTGAGGTTGTTGGCAATTAAGACCTACTTTTCACAGGGGTGTAAATAGAATTTAAGTGACTTGACAAGGTTTCTACAAATATAAAATATCAGAAGATAGATTGCATCCCAGGTTCTCCTTTATTTCATGCCCAAAATCTGGGCCCAGTAAGAAGCAACTTAAATAAAGGATAAATAAGGGATAAAAGAAAACAAAAACAAAAGAGATAATTTTATTTGCCGGAAATGAAAAATCTCGTTCAAAAAAAGTTAATGTTATGACAAGTGAAAAAAGAATAATTTTCATATATTCCTAAAAACATTTACATTTAAAAAATAATATAAAGATCTATTATTCTTGTATGAATAAAATATTCTATAATATGATCAGATTGTTTATATTCAATAAGAATTGTAAATTATTATTAAAAACTCTAAAAGCATTACTAATAAGAGAAATGAAAATTGAAATTGTTCGTTTCCTTTTTCACAAATCACAGAGTAAGTACTATGATAAATAATGAGATATAATCAATTTTGAACTTACTGGAAAATATAAACTCATTATCATAATATTCATGGAGTTGTTAAGTCATATAAATGTGAGAAACTCAGAAATAGTTCATGTGTGTAGTCAAGTAAATATTCAAAATATTTGATTCAGCAATCTTAATAATGTGGCATTATGGAAGTCAGTGACAGAAAGGTCACACAATGAGAGAATACTACTACTGTTCTTTTATTTTGTGAAAGAGGGGAAAAAAGTCTTTATGAAAGAGGCTAGATTTCAATCCACAATGACTGAACGTGTATTTTCATATGGATGTAAGGAAATGCTATATTACACAGAAAATAAATGTAATGAATTCAAGGAGTAAAAAACAAGTTTAAATGACATTAGGGGAAAAAATACAACCATTCTAACAGCAGCCACAACCACAATACTATGAATAAAAGGAAAACTAAACCACAGGTTGAGTTCACATTAATTTCAATGGCAAATTTATTCCTTGAAAAGATTCAGAGACATATTGTCTCCTTTTTAACATTGTACTTCAGGAGAACAATGGTTGCGGAGAATTGAAAAAGTCATCAGTTGGACATATACAGTCTATATTAGACTGTTTATATTTGAATTCAAAAGAAAAAAGAATGTTAAATATTATTTTCACATGTTATTTAGAATAATAAGATATTATTTTAAAATGAAATTAAAATATTAAAAATTAATTTAAAAGACGTTATTAAATATAGTTTATTTAATGCATTCCCTTTGTTTTCTTTATTACTTTATTAAGTAATCCCTTTATTAAGGGATTTGTCAATGGTATTATACTAGGTGATAATTCTGATGTGGCTAAAAAGTAGGGATAGTCATAAAAAAAGAAAACAAACAAACAAACAATACTGAATAAGAATTCTGATGTTATTAAAATAACCTTGGACTTCAGGGTGATATTTTTCATTTTTCATTTTTTTTGTCTAGGTACAGAGAGAGATAAGGCAAAGCATATTTGTGAGTGCAGGGAAAGTTCATTCTTTGTGCATTTTCCCCTATTATTGTATATTTTAAACTTTCAGGAATCTTCTAGATAAGTATTTCTACAAGCCTCTTCAAAATCAGAGAATTTGAAGTTGAGCAAGCAACATATTTCACACTTACCTTCCTTAGATGAGTTCACAATTACCATATTGTTATTATTAAGGTTCTTCCTTTAATTCATATAATGAAAATAATAAGAGAAAATTATAACTAGTAAACATAAGATGCTTAACTATTTGGTAAACTATTTACATATATAATCTGTGCTTTAAACTATATAAATAACTTGACTAAGTGTTAGAGCCAGGTTTGAATTCAGGGATCTCTTGACATTTCCACTAATCTATTCTTTTTCATTCTTATGTATTAACATATCCTACTGTAGTCTATCTAACTTTGAAAAAAGCAACCAGATTCCTTTTTAAAATGATCATTAAGATCAAATCACTACACTCTTTAAGTAGAAATGATTCCTGACCTTCTGTTTTCTCTAGGGAGAGTTTTCCCATGAAATATCAAATTTTAATGAGAGTTGTCCTCTGGCTCAAAGTCCAGTCTTCTAAGTATCTTTGGAAAATCACTAAATGAGGCAATTTTACATAGTGGAAAAATATAAAGATTTGAGCCATGGGAACATATGGCAACCCTGTCATTCTTAATTCCTAACTATTTAATTATTGAAAGGTCACCACTCTCCTCTTAATCTGCTTCCCCATTGTTTGGAAGAAAATGCTTTGAATTATTTTAATCATAATCTTCTTGTGAAAAAAAAAAGTGTGATAGAAGACAGGGTTTTTAACCATATTATTATCATAAAAATGATAGTAACCAATGCTTCAGTTCGATATTTGAAATGCAACCAGTTCCATGTGTCTTGGCACAAATGTAATGTTTTTCTTAACATGTCCCTAAGAAAAATAAAGTTTTTGGTATTACACGCCCTTCAAATATTCAGAAGATATACCAGCAACTTCATAATGCACTGTAGCAGAGACTACGATCACAGACAATTCTGAATTATTAATCATAATATATGGGTTCAAATCCCTCTTTTCTAGCTTTTATAATTTTTTTATTTTTTGTATAATACTTTTTTATTATCAAAATATACACAAGCATAGTTTTTAACATTTATCATTGCAAAACATTTTGTTTCAAATTTTCTCCCTCCCTTCCCACCACATATTCCCCAAAGACAGCAAGCAGTCGACTTTTATACATATGTAATTCTTCTATACATATTTCCACATTTATCATGCTGCAGAAGAAAAATCAGATTAAAAAGGGAAAGATTGAGAAAAAACAAAAGGCAAATGAACAACAGCAAAAAGTGAAAACACTATGTTGTCATGCACATTCAGTACTTAAATCCTTTTCTCTGGGTGAGGATGTCTCTCTCCATCACAAGATCATTGGAACTGGCCTGAATCACATTGTTATTGAAAAGGACCGCTACTGTCAGAGCTAATCATTATATATTCTTTTTGTTGCTATATACAATGCTCTTTTGGTTCTACTTACTTCACTTAGTATCAGTTCATGTAAGTCTCTCCAGGCCTTTCTGAAATTATCCTGCTGATCGTTTCTTATAGAACAACAATATTCCATAACCTTCATATACCATTACTTATTCAGACATTCTCCAACTGATGGGCATCTACTCAGTTTCCAGTTTCTTGCCACTACAAAAAGGGCTGCCACAAATATTTTTGCACATGTGGATTATTTTCCCTTGTTATGATTTCTTTGGGATACAAGCCTAGTAGAGACACTGCTGGATCAAAGGGTATGCACAGTTTGATAGACCATTAGGCATAGTTACAAAATCTCTCCAGAATGGTTAGATCAGCTAACAACTCCACCAATAACGTATTAATGTCCCAGTTTTCCCACATCCCCTCCAACATTCATCAATATGTTCTCCTCTCATTTTAGCCAATTTGAAAGGAGTGTAGTAGTACCTCAGAGTTGTCTTCATTTGCATTTCTGTGACCAATAGTGAATTAGAACTCTTTTTCATATGTTAGACATGATTTTGATTTCTTTTTTAATTTATTTTGAAAATAAATTCTTTACAACATTATCCCTTGCACTCACTTCTGTTCCAACTTTTACCCTCCCTCTCTCCACCCCCTCCCCCATATGGCAAGCAGTCCTATACATGTTAAATATGTCACAGTATATCCTAGATACAATATATGTGTGCAGAACTGAACAGTTCTCTTGTTGCACAGGACGAATTGGATTCAGAGGGTAAAAATAACCCAGGAAGAAAAACAAAAATGCAAACAGTTTACATTCATTCCCCAGTGTTCTTTCTTTGAGTGTAGCTGCTTCTGTCCATCACTGATCAATTGAAACTGAGTTAGATCTCTTTATTGAAGAAATCCACTTCTGTCAGAATACATCCTCATACAGTATTGTTATTGAAGTATATAATGATCTCCTGGTTCTGCTCATTTCACTTAGCATCAGTTCATATAAGAGTCTCCAAGCCTCTCTGTATTCATCCTGCTGGTTATTTCTTACAGAACAATAATATTCCATAACATTCATATACCACAATTTACGCAACCATTCTCCAATTGATCAAAGAGTATGTATAATTTGATAATTTTGGTGCATAATTCCAGATTGCTCTCCAGAATGGTTGGATTCATTCACAACTCCACCAACAATGCATCAGTGTCCCAGTTTTCCCGCATTCCCTCCAACATTCATCATTATTTTTTCCTGTCATCTTAGCCAATCTGACAGGTGTGTAATGGTATCTCAGAGTTGTCTTAATTTGCATTTCTCTGATCAATAGTGATTTGGAACACTCTTTCATATGAGTGTTCCAAATTTCCATCATCTGAAAATTGTCTGTTCAGATCCTTTGACCATTTATCAATTGGAGAATGGCTTGATTTCTTATAAATTAGATTCAACCTCTATATATTTTGGAAATGAGGCCTTTATCAGAATGGTTTTAATTTCTTCTGAAAATTTTCTGTTCATATTCTTTTGACTATTTGCCAATTGGAAAATAGCTTGAATTCTTATAAATTTTTGTCAATTTCTATATTTTTAGAAATGAGGCCTTTATGAGAACCCTTAAATTTAAAGATGTTTCCCCATTTATTGATTCCCTTCCAACTTTGTGTGCATTGATTTTGTTTGTACAAAAACTTTTTAACTTAATATAATCAAAATTATCTCTTGCATTCAATAATGTACTCAAGCTTTTCTTTGACCACAAATTATTTTCTTCTCTGAGAATTAAAGTTTCCTTTGTGCTTCTCATTTGCTTAAAATATCATGCTTTATGTCTAAATCATGAACCCATTTTGACCTTCTCCTCCTATAGGGTGTTAGATATGGGATTATGCCTAATTTATACCATAATAATTTCTAATTTTCTCATAAATTTTTGTTAGATAGTGTGTTT
The DNA here is from genome assembly GCF_902635505.1 of Sarcophilus harrisii. Lineage (NCBI taxonomy): Eukaryota > Metazoa > Chordata > Mammalia > Dasyuromorphia > Dasyuridae > Sarcophilus > Sarcophilus harrisii. Next base: position 251,033,783 of record NC_045431.1, read on the forward strand.
CTATCACATAAGTTGAGGTCTTTGGGTTTGTGAAACACTAGATTATTATTGTCATTGACTATTTTGTCCTAGGAACCTAATCAATTCTAGTGATCAACTACTCTTTTTCTTAGCCAGTACCAAATGGTTTTGATGACCACTGATGTGTAATATACTTTGAGGTCTAGTACAGCTAGGATACCTTCATTTGCATTTTTCATTAATTAATTTTGCAGTTTGATTGTTATAGCATGAATAAGTAGATTAATTTAGGTAAAACTGTCATTTTATTGGATTAACTCAACTTACCCCAAGCATTAACATTCTTCCAATGTTTGGATCTGACTTTATTTGTTTGGGAAAAAAAAAAAAAAAAAAAAAAACTTTTATTGTGTTCATATAATTTCTGACTTTGTCTTGGCAAGTAGAATTCCAAATATTTTATATTATCTATAATTATTTTAAATGGAATTTTTCTTCATACCTCTTGCTTCTGGATTTTGTTGGTAATATATAGAATTCTTATGATTTACCTGGATTTATTTTGTATCCTGCAAGTTTCCTACGATTGTGATTATTTTTAGAATTTGTTTTAGTTTATTCTCTAGTATTCTCTACCATCATTTCATCTACAAAGAATAATAATTTGGTTTCCTCATCTCTTCGAACTCCTTCAATTCCTTTTTTTCACTCATTGATGAAGCTAACGTTCCTAATAAACTGAATTGTAATGTTTACATTGTTTCACCCTTGTTCTTCTTGGAAATGCTTCTAGTTTATCCCCATTACATATGACACTTGCTGATAATTTTAGGTAGAAGCTACTGAGTGGAAAACTTCATTTATTCCTATGCTTTCTAGTGTTTTTATACCAATTGGTGTTGGATTTTGTTGAGACATTTACTGTATAAATCAAAGTAATCATATGATTCCTGGTAATTTGGTTATTGATATATGTTAATTTGGTTTTCCTAATATTGAATCAGCATTGAATTCTTGGCATAAATTCTACTTGGTCATAGTGGATTATCCTGGTGATAACTAGCTGTAATCTCTTTACTTATATTTTATTGAAGATTTTTGCATCAATATATAGTAGAAAAATTTATGTATAATTTTATTTCTCTTTGTTAAATCTATCTGATTTAGCTATTAGCACCATATTTCTGTCAAAAAAGGGAATTTGGTAGGATGTCTCCTTTTCCTTTTTTTTTCAGATAATTTGCATAGTATTGGAATTGTTTGATAAAATTCACTTACTTATAAATTCATCTGGCTGTGAAGATTTTTTCTTAGTGAGTTGATTAATAGGTTGTTCAATTTCTTTTTTCTATAATGGACCTATTTAAGTAATTTATTCCCTTCTCTGATAATCTGAACAATCTATATTTTTGCAAGCATTCATCTATTTTATATTTACCATATTTATTGGCATACAGTTGAGCAAAATAGCTTCAAACTATTGCTCTAATTTCCTATTCAATGGTGGAAAGTTTCCCACTTCATTTTTGATGCTAGCAATTTGCTTTCATTCTTTCTTTTTTCTAATCATCTTAAATAAAGGCTTATATATTTTATTGGTTTCTCATAAAAGCAACTCTTAGATTTTTTTTATTGTTTTAATAGTTTTCTTACATTTTATTTTATTAATGTCAGCTTTCATTTTCAGAATTTCATATTTATTATTTAATTATTGGGTGTTAATTTGTTCTTTTTCTAGCTTTTGTATTTGAATGTCCAATTCATTGACCTTCTCTTTTTCTATTTTATTCAAGTAAGCATTTAGAGATATAAAGTTTCCCCAGAAAAGTGCTTTGACAGTATCCCATAAATTTTGTTATGCTCTTATTTTTATTATTACTTTTTTAACTTTATAATTTCATAAGTTTAGTAAGTTATTTGTGTCATTTAGATTAATCATACCTGAATTCAGCAGAAAGGAGGAGATGATTCTCAAAATTGTTCACTTTGATTAGAAAACTTGAATGAGCACAAAACCACTAATTATAATGATGCTGGTAAGATGGAACAATTATGGCCCAGATCAATTTCTTTTTCTTTCTTTCTTTCTTTCTTTCTTTCTTTCTTTCTTTCTTTCTTTCTTTCTTTCTTTCTTTCTTTCTTTCTTTCTTCCTTTCTTCCTTTCTTTCTTTCTTTCTTCCTTTCTTCCTTTCTTCCTTCCTTCCTTTCTTTCTTTCTTCCTTTCTTCCTTTCTTCCTTCCTCCCTTCCTTCCTTCCTTCCTTCCTTCCTTCCTTCCTTCCTTCCTTCCTTCCTTCTTTCCTTCCTTCCTTTCTTCCTTTCTTCCTTCCTTCCTTTCTCCCTTCCTTCCTTTCTTTTTTTCTTTCTTCCCTTTTTCTTTCTTCCTTTCTTTCTTATAATCAAATTTCACAACTATGAAGTCAAGTTAAAACATATTTCACTGTCTTTTTCTCTATCTCTATGTCTCTCTGACTTCCCTCTCTCTGCTTCACTCTGTCTCTCTGTCTCTCTCTCTCTCCTTCTCTCTCTTTCTCTCTTTCTCTCTCTCTCTCACACACACACATACACACACACACACACACACACACACACACAGACCAGAAGCAATGCATACATTAGGAAGTCCCAATCAGCATTTATTTTGCTACTGCAAACGTGAAGGATTGGAGAAGATCCATGATCAGATTTTAGAACATGGTATTCCATAAAACAGTGGGCCTAAGGCTACAACCAAAAATCACCTCCTGGCAAAATTAAGCCAAAGAGTTCAAGGGGAAAAAAAAGTCATTCAAGGAAGTAGATTTCAAACTTTCAAAAGAAGCAAACTAGAATTAAACAAAACATTTGATCCCTGATATCAATCCTCAAAATAAATATAAAAAGGAAATTGAAAAAGTAGAAGAAAATATAGCAGATTCAATGGAACTGAATTGTTTACATTCAAAAAATGTTGTTATCACTTATAATTCTTAAATATTCTACTATTAATAGTATACATAGAAGTTATATATATATATATATGTTATAGGTATAATATAAATTTGAGGATATGACATAAAACATTAAATCAAGCAGAAACAAAAGGAGTAAACTGGACACAGAAACAAAGATGAGGTAGAATGGGGTAAATTATATCACATGAAACATGAATGAAATGTCTATTACAGTGGAAGTAAACAAGAGAAGTGCAATGTGCATAAATTAAAACTTACTGTGATCAATATTGGATCAAAGAAGATTTAATATATGCAATCAGTTGTATATAAATATCTCTCTTACTTTATTTTACTCCCCCATCTATCTCTCTCTGTCTGTGTCAAGGACACAGAGGACAAGGGAAAATTATAATAATTGGTAGAGTAGAAATGCCTATAATAGTAGGGCAGATGAAAGGGGCAAATAAATTTTCGTTCATTTTTTCTCTCAGGAGAATGGAATTTCTGGGAGTTTGAGGATTTCTTCTGGAGGATAAATATAGATTATTTCAATACCGATGAGTTGTAGTTGGAATAGACAGAAAATATTAATGATGGTTAGGCCGGCAACGTGAAATCATGCTGATGTTTCTAATTGAGGCATAGCTTTGAGGGAGCGTTAAACTCAATAAATACTTAAGTATTATTTTAATTTTTCAAAGATGTTTGCATTATATGTGACCAATTTTCAAAGTATTTTAAGGTCGATATTTCTAGTACAATAGGCATAAAGCTGTGATTGGAACCACAAATCTCTGAACATTGACCAAAATAAACTCCAGGGCGAGTAGAGGTTAGGGTAGCTTGGTTTAATCGTCCAGGACAGCATCTGCTTTAGTCCTAGAGAGGTACTGCTCATGTAATACATTCTGGATGAGCTGTCTGAATTGGTAGTTCTATAGGAAGAACTACCCAATTGTCAACTTCAGCAGTCGCAAAGGCCCAGGGTTTAAGTCTTGAGTTGGTACTAGGCATGAGTCAAAGATAAACCTCATAGTCAGTGTATTCATAGCTTCAGTACCATTGATGTCCTATAGCTCAACCTGTAAGCAGAAGAAAATTTCATCTATTATAGAATGGAGGGAGGAAGCAAGGATTAGAACTAGGATGATTGCAGGTAAAATTGTTCAAATAGTCTCTACTTCTTGAGCGTCTATAGTACTGGTGTGTGTTAATTTTGTTGTGAGTATTAGAATTAGTACATAAAGTACTAAAGAACTGATTAAGAAGACGATTATTAGTGTATGATCATGGGCGTTGTTGAGTTCTTCTATGATGGGAGAGGCAGCATCTGAAAACCCAACTGTATATGATATGGCATAATAAGATATGGTAGTTAAACCTATAATTTAACTATGGCAAAGCATATGTAATTGTTATTACTAATATCTTCGGAGAAAGTCATAATGGTTATGGGGTTGACTGAAATCAACTTTTGGGGGTTCTATTCCTTCCTTTCTTGTTTACCTAAGCTTTAATGAAAACTGGTTGTTCAAATGTATGGTATGGAGGGGGGCAACCATAGAGTCATTCGATATTAGTAGTGGTTAATTCTATGGAAGATACTTCTCGTTTGGATGCGAATGCTTCTCAGATAATGAACACTATAAGGATTACAGCTGTAAGAGAGATGAAGGAGCCAATTGAGGATAAGATATTTCATGCTGTGTAAGCATCTGGGTAGTCTGAGTAATACTATATCTCTGAGAGCCCTAGGAAGTGTTAGAAAAAAGGTTATATTGACGCCCACAAATATAATAGAAAAGGAATTTTTGCTCATGTATCATTTAGTATATAGCCTGTGAATAAAGGGAATCAGTGGGACAAAGCCCTATAATAAAGCAAAACAGTAATCTCATAGATAGGTCGTAATGAAGTGGCTACCACGTAGTATGTATCAAGGGAAGGACAATATCTAAGGATGAGTTAGCTAACATGATTCCCGTTAGGCCTCCGATTGTAAAGAGAAAGATAAAGCCTAGGGTCTAACATTGCTAGATCATTTAATATTACCCCTGTGTAATGTAGCTATCAAATAAATACTTTTACGCCTGTAGGAATAGTAATAATTATAGGCTGATGTAAATATGCTCAGGTAACATCTAGCTCTATGGTGAATATGTGATGAGCTCATGAAGCCTAGGAAGCCATTAGACATTATTGCTCAGACTATTCCTATGTAAACTAAAGGTTCTTTACCTGCATAGTATAGTAAATACAATATGAGAATTATTCGAACCCCGGTAAAATCAGAATATATACTTCAGGTGACCAAAAATCAGAATAATGTTGGTATAAAATAGGTCTCCTCCTCCAGCGGGATCAAAAAATGTTGTATTTAAATTACGGTCTGTTAGTAGTATTGTGATGCCTGCCGCCAGTACTGGCAATGAAAGTAGGAGTAGTACTGCTGTAATTATTACTGATCAAACAAATAATGTGTTTGATATTGACATTGCAGGGTTTTATAAAGGATAATAAGGTAATAGTTAATAGCAATTTTAGAATGGAGCCAAACACCTTCCAGGCAGCGGAAGCAACCACAGAGGCCCCTGCGTGAGCCAGGTTACCTGCTGGAAGGAGGGTAAACTGTCTATCCAGTCCTGCCCGCCCTCAACTGTTGAAGACGCAAAGGAGGAGAAGGAATGAGGGTGGCAACAGTCAGAAGCTTATATATTATTGGCCTGAGGAATATGGGTTAGGGCTCCACTATTAGGGGAATCCAATCAGTTCTAAACCTCCAATTATAATGGAGATAAATCCATGGAAAAAAATTATAAATAAAGGCATGGGCAAAGTTGGCTTATTACATTATAGATTTGGTCGCCTCCGATAAGAGTGCCTGGTTGACCTAGCTCTGCTGGAATTAAGAGACTTAGAGCTGTGCCAACTATACCTGCTCAGGCGCCGAATAGTAAATAAAGAGTTCCAATGTCTTTGTGGTTTGTGGTATAAAAGTCATCCAGCAATGAACATAGGTAAATGGTTGAGGATACATTGAACTGTAACCAAAGACAGAGATAGATCTCTTTGCCAGGTGACAAATTGAAGCCAAATGTTAAGTGCGCTTAGCTGTTAACTAAGAGATAGTGGACAAAAACCATCCAGTTTAGAGGTAAAGATTTATTAAGACTACGGGACCCCTGCCTTTTTTTCTTACAAGGCGGGGAGTCTCTGACTTCAAAGGCTAGGCGATTTAACACCTGCTTAAGGCTTTGAAGGCCTTTGGTCTGATTTGGAACCCCAAGCCTTTAGTGGCTCTGAATAATTACGTTGAATTAAATTGAAGAAGTAGCTTATGCTGCAGGGCTTATATATAGAGAACTTAGGCTTAATTAGCAGCGGATTTGCATTCGATTGATGCAGGATAGTCTTGTAGTTCTTGAAGGTTAAGAGAGGTAATAAATAATGGGGTGAGAGGAGTAAGAGGCTAGAGATTACTGTCGTTGTTGGAATTAGTAGTATAGTAATTTGTATTGAGTTGTTGTATCATTGTATTTTAGGAATTATTGGTAGATGGGAACATGGTGAGGCTGAAATGGTTGTAGATAAGTCATATATAGAAGCAGTGCTGCCTAGTAGAAGTGATAGAGAGCTATTAGTTTAGCAGTTATAATGTTACCATTGTTGATTAATTCTTGCAAAATAAGTCATTTAGGTGCGTAGTCAGCAAGAGGTGGTAGTCTCAAGGATAGAAGAGTAAGGAGGATGATGATGGTTGCTGTAGCGGATTTGTTTCATAGGCCCTAAGGATTTGATTTGGTAGTGTTTGATAAGGTTAGAAATGTAGTTAGAGTGGCTATAAATATAAATAGCAAGTGATAGAATAGTTAGGGTAGGTTAATTTGCACAATGATTACTATTCAGCCTATATGGGCCATAGAGGAATAAGTTAGGATCTTCTTAGGTGGGTCTGATTAAGGTCACCTCAGCTTCCTACCAAAGTAGATAGGACTAAGCAAGATTACTAGGATTTTTTATTAAGGTGAGGAGCGATTTCAAGAGAATAGGGTGGGGAGCAAATTTTGTCATGTTAAAAGGATTATTCCTGTTAGTAATTGAGCCCTTTGCATCACTTCTGGTACCGAAGTGAAAAGGGGCAAGACTAGTTTATTGTGCTAGAGCTATGTTATTGGTGAGGGAGGCTCTAATTGTCTGAAAGTTGTATTAAGGTTCATTGATTTGTTGACCATGCATTGTAAATGATAGCAAACATTATTACTATAGAGGCGGTAGCTTGTGGGTGGGAAATATTTGTGGCTGCTTCAGTGGCTCCTGGGTTGTTTGGGGCTGTTATTATGGGGATAATAAATAATGTGTTGATTTCTCAATCCTATTCAGGTTGTGAATCAGTGTTCACTGAAAATAGTTAGGCAGGTTCCGATAAAAGACCTAGTGTTAAGATGATGCGGCTATAGGGGACATTAGTATGGGAAGGGTGTGTGAACCATTTTCAAGGGCCTGATAGCTTATTTAGCTGACCTCATTTAGGATGTGTGTAATGGGAGCACGAGGGTTTTGAGTTCTTTGGTATAGGTTCGAGTCCTATTATCCTAGAAATATAAGTTTGCACCCTATTATTTATCCTATCAAGATAATTCTTTATCAGACATATTTGCTATTTGTGGCGGAATGCAGGATAAAGCAATTATAGGGTGATGAAATCATTACAAGGTCACAAAGTTATTGGTAAGAAGTTTTTTCACAATAGGTGTATAATGGACTATAGCGGAAACTGTAAGGATGTCTGCAATTACAGAAAAGCTTGCGGTGAGAAAAGAGGTTTTTAGTATGAACGATGTGTTTAGGTAAGACAGGTTAAGCATGAGGGAGGGTCCTAAGAATAGAATAGATTGGTATTCATAGCAATAATATTTGCATATTCTCAGAAAGAATATAAAGAAAGAGCCAGCAGCATATTCTACATTAAAAACCAGATACTAGTTCAGATTCTCCTTCAGTTAACGAAATGGTGTTTCGGTTTGTTTTCGCTAGTGTAGATATATCATTATAGCAAGAGGTCATGCTAGACAATAAGTCAGAAGTTTTCTATGATTGATATTGTTTTAATGTGAAAGATCCATTGATTAGTATAATAGATAGAAGAACATAGACAAGGAGACTTCATATGAGATAGTCTGTGCTACTGCTCGTAGTGCTCCAACCGTGCTTATTACTTGAGTTAGAAGCTCATCTGGACTGGTGGGATAGAATAAACTGACAAACCAGATAGGAGAGGACAAAAATAAGTCCTAGGTTTAGGTCTCATTAGGCATTAGGTATGGGTAGGGGGGTTCAGATTGTTAAAGCAATAGAGAGAGCTAAATAAAGCAATAATAAATATTGAGGTGGAAGAGGTTAGTGGGTGAAGTGGTTCTTTAGTAAATAGTTTTACTGCGTCGGCAAATGGTTGAAAGAGTAATTGTATGGCCCTACAATATTTTAATCTTTCGAAATTATATATAGCCCAACACTTTGCGTTCAATGAGCAGGAAAGACCATAGAGAATTGACAATATAGAGTAGAAGATTAATTTGTAAACATTTATTAAGAAGAGGGTTTGAAACCTCTGGGAGTAAAGGCTTAAACTTATGTAATTACTGCGCTCTGAAGCCATCTTAATAACCCCTGTTCTTGGGGCATATAAGTTGGATTTATATATTTAGATAAATTCATATTGACTTAGGGCTGACAGAATGTTGGCCCCATTTCTGTCCTCTGCACTGGGGAGAAATGAATTTACAGATACAGAAACCGACCTGGGATTTCTCCAGTCTGAACCCCAGACCACGTAGGACCTTTAATCGTTGAACAAACGAACCTTTAATAGCGGTTGCCCCATTTGGATGTCCCATCCAACATCGAGGTCGGGAACCCTATTTTCGATAAGGCTCTCAAATAGGATTGCGCTGTTATCCCTGAGGTAACTTGTCCGCTGATCAAAATATGGGTCAATTACTGGTTACATTAGATTTAATCTCAAGTATTCATTCGAGGTTGTTTTATGCCCGAGTCACCCCCAAATCCAAAGACTATTATAACCTGGGGAGGGTCATATTGTCTCAATAGGTTGAATGTTGGTATTTGTTGAGTTATAATGGACTTAAGTCTACAGGGTCTTCTCGCTTTGTATAATTATTCCCCGCCTCTGCACGGAAGCAATACTCACTGATTAGGAATAAGAGTTGAACCCTCGTGGTGCCATTCATACTAGTCCCCAATTAAGAGACAAGGATTGTGCTACCTTTGCACGGTCAGGATACCGTGGCCATTAAAGTCATAACTCACCGGGCAGGCAATGCCCCACACTGGTAAACGCGAGGTGATGTTTTTGCAAACAGGCGGGGTTCAAATTTGTTGAGTCTTTTATTCCTTTTAATCTTTCCTTTACATGCAATAATTCTGTTGCTAATAAAAAATATATAATAAGGTACTAGTATATAATTATAATTATTTGTTTGGTTAAGTGTAAGCAGTTGTTCCGATCTGTATATATGTTTGTGCAAGGAGAATATATTCAGGTTACTCATATTAGTATTATATCTCTTAAATAAAAATAGGACCATTCAATATAAAATTAGGATTTGATTAATTCATAGTATTAAGTATTAAATAAGTTTGTTTTAATGCTTAATTGATGGCTGCTTTTAGGCCTACGATGTTTTGTAGTGTTAGTTCCATTATCCTCAGAAAAGTTTGTTCACATATCAAAAAGAGTTGTCCCTCTTGAGTAACATTTAAATTTAAATAATGTCTATAGGTACTAGGTTAAATTTAAAGTTGAATCCAATTCATTTGACAACCAGCTATCATTAAGTTCGATAGGCTTTCACCTCTAATAAAATCATCTCACTGTTTTGCTACACAGACGAGTTTGTTCTGTCAACTGTTCTACAATAGCTCACTTAATTTCGGAAGACGGGCTTTAATTGTTTTGTCCGGTTTGACTGGCTAAATCATTATGCAAAAGGTAGAAGGTGAAGTCTTTGCTTTTATTGCTTATAGGATGAAATTTTCAACGTTCCCTCACGGTAATTTCTCTATTGTGCCTGGATGTTTGTCTGTTCTATCACCTATATACTAGGGCTACAATAAATGTTTTATGGGTGCAAGAAACAGTTTAATATACTGTTTAGGACTAGGGTCTAGCTCAAAATGGCTGGTGGGATTAGCTGAAATCTTTTAGGTGTAAGCTAAAATGTTTAATAAGCTACACATTTTGATTGTCCAAGCACACTTTCCAGTACACTTACCATGTTACAACTTCTTTCTCCCTCTTTTGACGTATTCTAATTAGGGTAACAAAGGTTACTATATCGAGGAGGGTGACGGTGTGTGTACGCGCACCTGTTGCCTATTTCACTAAGGTTTCTATTCTACTTACCACAAACTCTCCTTCATGTCTTTATTTCAGTCAACAATCCGTTAAGGTTCCCAATGTAGAAAATGTAAGCTCATTGCTTCCCCTTCATAGCGCGCACCTGACCTAACGTTTTTATTACGATTTTGCTCACTTTGAGCCCCATTACTTTGGGGTGAGCTGACGATGTGTATATAGACAGTTGAGCAAGAAGGGGTGAGGTGTATCAAGTTTATCTATTATAGAACAGGCTCTAGGAGGGTCTAGGCAACCGCCAGTCCTTTTGAGTTTAAGCAGTTGTTAGTAGTTCTCTGGCGAGTGATTTTGTTGTTTAATTACCTAGGTTTACGGCTAAGCATAGTGGGTCTCTAATCCCAGTTTGTATCTTAGCTTCTTTAGTGCTCCTGTGCATTGCAAAGTCACGTAAGTTGCGTATTTTAATATCAACTAGGCGTATTATACATAGTTGAGTTTTAACTTTATTTGTTTGGTTATGTGCTTAAAACCTTATGCCGTTTTTCTGTTAATTTGGGTTAATCAAAGGACCGTGGTGGCTGGCACGAGATTACCAACTTGTTTATTATGATTTAGTCAAACCGTTATAGCTCAATGTTAATACTGCTGTAACCCGTGGGGTGTGGTTGGAACAAGGTTTGGGCTGTTGTCTTAGTGTGCCTGGATACCAGCCTCCTTTGTATACTCGCCTAGTAAAGCAAAAGGGCATACTCACTGGGTTGCAGAAACTTGCATGTGTAGGTCTAATAAAATTGGGTCAGTAAGGCTTGGTGACCAAGCCTCTGTGCCTGCGGAACTGATGAAGTCCATCTAAGCATTTTATGCTTTGCTTTGCGTTAAGCTACACAAATAGTAGTATATGAATTTCAAAATTTATCAAAAATTGGAAAAATTTTGAAAATTTTAGTTTGTATACTGTCAGTATTAAATTTATTTTTAATTTTTGTTTTTTTCCATAAAATTTTAAATTTAAGTTAGAAAGGTTGTGTGTTTGATTGATAGAATGTTGGGTATTTGTCGTAGTATTTGCAGCAGAAGCTAAATAGTAGCGTGTATATTACCTTAGTTAGCCCAGTTGTTACTTATATGTATTTTAAAAAGTTTATTTCTCCGAGGTATTCAGTTTCATACTAGAGGACCATCATCTGGTTTTGGGTTTGAATGAAGTGATAAAATTTAGTAAGGGGGTAGGGGTTTAGTAAGAACTTTTTTATAGGTGTTATTTATTTATTATTATTTTAAACACGCACACACACACATACACGTACACATACACACACATATATATATACGTGTATACATGCACTTACATACACATATATACACGTGTATACACGTACACACATACACACACATACACACACATATATACACGTGTATACACGTACACATATACACACACATATACACGTATATACACACACACATATATACACAATTCCACCGTATACGCTTCTTTGATCATACTGTTCAGTCGGGAGCGAAATATTGCAGGGGGGGGAATATAAACTCATGTCTAGTAAGGCTTATTCAAGTATAATATGTTCATCGAATATTGATTATATGTGTAAATTAATTGATATCTATTATATATCTTAATATCTAAACAATATATAATCTATCTTGTTTTAACCAATCTAATGTTCAATCATCATCATTCATATCTGCACCATAATGGAAATAACGCGTCCGGAAGAGTCCACATGTCAGTTTAAATGTCGTTGGCCTTGTTATACAGTAAGTCTGCACTTTTAATACGCCCCAGGCTCCCGCCTGCTGATAAACCACCCCAAATTAAAACTACCTAATGCTGTAACGATCACTGGAGATGCCGCGATATGAGGCTAAAATAGCATTGTTACCATCATGAAATGCCTTCGATGAAAAGCATGGTTGAGCTGAATAGAACTTATCGCTAGCAAACCAATAGCCAATGAGAAAGAAGGTTCATCCACAAGTTATAAGGTTTGTTTGAAGGATATTAAATATCAGACATGGTTGCTGATCTCGTGAGTTGAGGTAAAGGTAACCATAATGGTGGTGATCCATGAGTATAGCTTTGCTGGATCTCAACCATGGAGTTGATGTCTATGTACACCAAATATTATATGTCTTGGTGTAATATATACATATTATGTACGGTGTACTATTATGAGTTATATTAGTAAAAGATATGAATGTGTTAATAATTGTTAATAATATATTATATTAATGTATTTAGTAATATATGATTATTATATATACTAATTATATGATAGAGGAGATGTATGCTCTATATACATAAATATATATTATAACATATTAATATATGTACTAATATATGAACATTCTATATCTGACTTAAATTAAAATTATGAAAATTTCAAAAATTTTAATACTGAGATAGCGCAAATTAAATTTTGCAAAAAAAATAAAAATATTTTGGAGCAGGAAGTAGTTTAATTAGAATATCGGTTTTAAGTGTTGATGGGACAAATGCCTCCTGATTGGTCCTAGGAAGGAGTTTACCTTCATAGCTAATACAAGGCCAGTATTTTAGTTAAATTACTTGGACCTCTTCACTTAGGTTTTAGTATATACTCAAATAAACCCTTGCAAGAGGCAAAAAGGACAGAATTAGTAGGAAGTAGATATAGAGGCTAATTGGCCAATGACAATGAACGGCTTGCTCTACTAAGGCCACCAATTCAGGTAAGTGTACTAGGTGAATAGAACTGAATAGGGTTTGGGGAGACCATGAAATATTATGCTTCGTTGGTTGGCTGTATGTAGTAGTGGAATAATTAGGAGAATTAGAATAGATGCTAGTAAAGCGAGGACACCTCCTAGTTTATTGGGAATAGAATGTAGAATGGCGTATGCAACAGAAAATTACCCTGGCTTGATGTGGAGTTTGGGGTTGGTGAGAATATCTGGATCACCTAGTGAGTCTGGTGAAAAAGATCTAGGAGGAGTAGTACTAAGAGAAGAAATATAGCCTAAGGCGTCTTTTGATAGTGTAGGTGGAAATGGGATCATCTGGCCCGGGTTGATGCCTGATGGGCTGTTGGAGTTTGCTCCATGTAGGAATATAGGTGAACAAATAGCCAATGCTATGATGATAAATGGTAGGATGAAGTGAAAAGCAAAGAATTCCAGAGTTGCCTTTATTTACTGCGTGAAGCCCTCAAATTCACTCTGCTAGAGTTGTACCAATATAGGGATAGCAGGTATAGTAAATTTGTAATTACGGTGGCAATCAGAATGATATTTGGCCTCAAGGAAGAACATACCTAACAAATGCTGTTGCTATAACGGTAGAAGAATTACCGATGTTATGTTCTTTGTAGAGGAAGGATCCATAGTAGATTCCTCACCGACATGTAAAAATAGGTATATAAGAATATGGAAGCCCTTAATATTAGTTGTAAATTACGATAATTAGCTGCAGTTAATGTCATGACAAATATGGGCTAATGGAGGAAAAGGCAGTGAGGTATCTGAGGTATAGTGTATTGCTAGGAATAGGCCTGTGGAGGATTTGAATAATTAGGCATACTCCCAATAGGATCCAAAGTTTCATCAGGCAGAGAGTTGGATGGAGGTAGGTCAATAAAGAGTGGGTTGATAATTTTTAGGAGAGGGTGTGTCTTTCATATAATAATTCGTAGTTTTTGTAGTTGAATTACAAATAATGGTTTTTCAGTAATATAAGTCATGCTTAAACCATACCAAACCAATATGGAAATGATGCTTATTTTGTATTGTCCCTTAACACGTTAATTTTTACGGTATTTGTGGTTTCTGCTTCCTCCCTGTGTATGGGGTTTGAGTCTTGTGGTTAGTGGGGGTTTAATGCCATTGTTGTTAGCTTGAATAGTACGTTTTTAGGGGTTAATTTTGTTTTGATTTATTTGGGAGGAATGTTATAGTGTTTGGTTATACCGTTGCTATGGCTACTGAAGAGTACCCTGAAAGTTGGGTAGGTAATATAGTGGCTTTTTAGCATGTTATTATTGAGTTTATTAATAGAGATAGTCTGGGTTAATAGTGTCAGGGGAGTGTAGAGGTGGTTATGGCTGTTGGAGTTGTTTGATTGCTGGGCAGCTATTAAAGTTGGTCAGGATTGGAATGGGGTGTCTTGTTGTATGAAGTTGTGGCTGAGCTATGGTGTTGCTAGGTTGAATTTTTTTATTTATTACTATCTTGGTAGTTTTAAAGTTATCTTGAAGTTTATAGTTATAGAATTAGAGTGATTATGTTATAGAGATTATGAAGTTTATATGGTACAGTATTTGATAAACCCCTTTTAAGAAAGTAAAGTAAGCATATGGAGCCATGTAGTTAGCTTGGCCTTTTGGTCCAGTTTTTCATCATCCCAGATCAATTAGTATGGTAGCAATGTGTTGACCTGTTTGTAAACCTGCTAGAGGTTTTAGTCGATGGAAGATAAGAAATAGCCTAATATATTTGAGAAGGTGTGAATTATAGGTATAATTGGTATTTTATTAGTTGTACGTATAGTTCAATTGAGATTAGAATGCCCGGCAATAGTTACCAACATACGAAATTAATATGGTTGGTACTTTTATAGGAATAATTGTGGTAGGAGGAATGCTTGTTGTGAGGAAGTTAGGCCTGCAAGAATACCACCCAGAGCTAGTCGTGTAATGGGGTTGGTTATGTTTGGGTTATTTTTGTTATTGGGGAAACAGGTAGGAATCGTGGTTCGTTTAGTAAAGCAAAGTGAATTACTCATATGCTGTAAAAGGCTGTGAGTATGGTAGCAATAAGTGTGATGCATAAGGCTCATGTGTTCACATGTGATGTGTTTATGGCTTCAATGATTCCATATTTTGAGTAGAATCCTGCTAAAAATGGGGTCCCTATAAGGGCTAGGCTGCCTAGTATGATTGCAGAGGATGTAATTGGGAGAAGTATGAGTAGTCCTCCTATCTTACGGATATCTTGTTCATCATTAAGGTTATGAATAATAGAGCTGGAGCATAGGAATAGTATTGCTTTAAAGAAAGCATGTGTGCAGATATGTAGGAATGCTAGGTATGGCTGGTTTAAGCCTAGAGCTACTATTATTAAGCCTAGTTGACTTGATGTAGAAAAAGCTACGATTTTTTTGATATCGTTTTGGGTAATATCACAGATAGCGGTAAATAGAGTTGTAATTCCTCCTAGGCATAGTATAGTGGTTAAGGCTATTTGGTTGCTTTGTATAGTAGGATTGAATAGGATTAGTAGGAAGATACCTGCAACAACTATAGTACTGGAGTGTAGTAATGCTGATACGGGAGTAGGTCCTTCTATGGCTGATGGTAGTCAGGGGTGTAAGCCAAATTGGGCTGATTTTCCATTTGCAGCAAGGATTAGTCCAAGGAGGGCTAGTGTATCGATGTTTGTTATGAAGATATGTTGGATATCTCAGGAGTTGTTGTTGAGCATTATGCATGCTATGGCTAGCATAAATCCGATATCCCCAATTCGGTTGTACAACACAGCTTGAAGGGCAGCGGTGTTTGCGTCGGTTTGGCCAAATCACCATCTGATGAGTATAAACGATATGATACCTACACCTTCTCATCCAATGAATAGTTGAAATAGATTGTTTGCAGATACAAGAATGATTATTGTAAATAAGAAGATAATTAAGTATTTGAAAAAGCAGTGAATGTTTGGGTCAGCGTGTATATATCAGATTGAGAACTCTAGAATAGATCATGTAACATATAATGCGATTGGGATAAATATGATGGAGAAATAATCTAATTTAAAGCTTATTGATAAGTTAAATGTATTAATAGAAAGTCATTGTCAGTTTGTAATTGTGGATTCTTGTCCAGAGTAGATAAAGAGTGTTAATGGGATAAGACTAGTAAAGAAAGATAGTTTAATTATGGTTTTACATAATAGTGGGAAGTTGGTGGTTTTATTTGGTAGAAGGATATTATAGGTTAAAGGAAAGGTAAGTATAATGATAGTTAGTAGAAGAAAAGTATTTAATAAATAGTTAATTACTTTTATTTGGAATTGCACCAAAATTTTTGGTTCCTAACACCAATGGATAACTATTATCCTTTAAAAGTGAGAAAGCCATGGGTTTTAATCATGGGGTCAAGAGTTAGCAGTTCTTATAACTTTCTCGGGCATATAAGGAGGTTTAAGCTCCTAATATTAGATACACAATCTAATGTTTTTATTAAACTATATTTGCAGTATGTGATGCCAAGAATAAATTTGGGGCAGATAGAAATGATGAGTAAAGGCAGGAGGTGTAAGGTTATTAGTATATGTTCTCGAGTAAATGTTGGTTTGATAGGATGTATGTGGTCAGTGAATTTGCCTCGTTGTGAAGTAATTAGTATATATAATGAATAGACAGCTGTAATTACTGTATTAGTACCTAGTAAGATAAGTGAAAAGTTAGATCAGGAGAATGAGGTTATAATTACTAAAAGTTCTCCTAGAAGATTAATAGAGGGGGGCTGAGCTAGGTTAGCAAGACTTGCTAATAGTCATCAGGTGCATATTAGTGGAGGGATTATTTATAAACCTCGAGTGAGGATAAGGGTTCGGCTATGAATGCGTTCATAGTTTGTATTGGCTAGGCAGAAGAGTATTGAGGAGGTGAGTCCATGGGCCACTATTAGTGCAGTAGCCCCTATAAAGCCTATTGGGGATTGTATAAGGGCTGCAATAATTATTAAGCCTATATGGCTAACAGAGGAGTATGCCATAAGAGACTTAAGATCTGTCTGTCTTAGACAGATAGAGCTTGTTATAATCATACCTCAAAGAGATAGGATTATAAATGGATAACATAGGGTTGATGTAGATGGTTCTGTAAATGCTGTAATTCGTATAATGCCGTAACCGCCTAGTTTTAGTAGAATGGCAGCTAATACTATAGAGCCTGCAATGGGGGCTTCTACGTGTGCTTTAGGTAATCAAAGGTGGAGGCTGTAGAGTGGTATTTTAACTATAAATGCTATTATGCAGGCGTATCAAAGAAAAGAGGTTGATATAGAAGAATCTAGAATAGGTGATACTAATGTTATAGTAAGCATGTGGAGAGAGCCTAGATTATTATGTAGATAGAGTAATGCTACTAGAAGGGGAAGGGAACCTACTAGAGTGTAAAAGAGGAAATATAGGCCTGCATTAAGTCCTTTGCTTTGGCTACCTCAGCATGTAATAATGATAAGAGTAGGGATTAGGGTAGTTTCGAATAGAATGTAGAATATAATTAATTCAGATGCGGTAAAAGCTATAATTAGGGAAAGTTGGAGAACAATAAGTGTAGTTAAGTAGATTTTTTTTCGTACCAAAGGCTCATGCGCTAGGTGGTTTTGACTAGCAATAATTATTAGTGGCAGAAGTCAGCATGATAGAATGAGTAGTGGACCTGATAAGGAGTCTAGGGAGAAATAATTGTTGTAGTTATAGCCTAAGTCAGAGTTGTGATAGAATAAGGTTAAGCTTCAAATGCTAATAATAAAGCTATGTATGGTGGTGTTAATTCATAGTCAGGATTTTTTGGAATATCATGTTAGGGGAATAAGTATAAAAGTTGATGTAAGAATTTTTAGCATTGTAATAGGTTTAAATTTTGGACGTAATCATTACCATGAGTTGTTGAGATTTTTACTAGTAGGGCAAGACCAACCCCTGCTTCACAGGCTGAGAAGACTAATAGAATTAATGGTGTTATAGATATTGAGAATATGTGGAAGTGGGTGATTAGTAGTGTTATAAGGATAAATAAGGATAATATTATGCCTTCTAGACAAAGAAGGGTGGATATTAGGTGTGATCGGTAGATTAAAACTCCTATTAGAGCTAGTGTAAAGGCTATGATAAGATTTATGTTAATGGAAAGCATAAGGTATTCATGGGCTAGAACCATGATTTATTGAGTCGAAATCAATTATCTTAATTAGATTAAAAACCTATTCAGTTCATTCAAGGCCTTTTTGAAACCACTCATATGCGAGGCCCCCTGTTAGCAGGATGATGATGGAGTAAGATAGAAATAGTATGGTGTTGGTAGTAGGTAGTTGAATAGCTCAGGGAGGGGCAGGAGAAGAGCAATCTCTAAATCAAATAGTAGGAATGTAATAGCTACTAGGAAGAATTTTATAGAGAAAGGTAGACGGGCAGAGCCTAAGGGGTCAAAGCCACATTCATAGGGGCTTGACTTTTCTAGATATAGATATAATTGTGGTAGTCAAAAGGCGATTAGTACTACAACAGTTGCTAGAGCAGAGTTGATTAGAAGGGTTAATATTAGGTTAATTATTTTTCTCTGGTATTACCCAGAACTTAATGATTGGAAATCAGTAGTACTAATTATACTAGAAAAATAAGAGCCTCACCAGTAGATAGAGACATATAGGAATAATCATACAACATCTACAAAGTGTCAGTATCAAGCTGCAGCTTCAAATCCAAAGTGATGTGTAGATGTGAAATGATAGAAAAGTTGTCGCATAAGGCATACGATTAAGAATAGAGAACCAATAATTACATGTAAACCATGGAAGCCTGTTGCTACAAAGAATGTTGATCCGTAAATCCCATCAGAGATAGTAAAGGGGGCTTCGTAGTATTCTGTGGCTTGTAAAATTGTAAAGTATAAGCCTAAAGCAATAGTAGTTGTTAAAGCTTGGATTATTTGTTTGCGGTTACCTTCTATTAGACTGTGATGAGCTCAAGTGATAGAAACACCTGAAGCTAGAAGAATAGCTGTGTTTAATAATGGCACTTCTAGTGGATTAAGGGGATAGATTCCTACAGGAGGTCAGCAGCCTCCTAATTCTAGAGCTGGGGATAGGCTTGAATGGTAGAAAGCTCAGAAAAAGCCTAGGAAAAAGAAAACTTCTGATGTAATGAAAAGGACTATGCCGTAGCGCAGGCCTTTTTGGACTACAGGGGTGTGATATCCTTGATAGGTTCCTTCTCGTACAATATCTCATCATCATTGGTATATTTGTTAGAAATATAGTTGAAAGTCCTATAAATAGAAGTAGTGTAGAATGGAAATGAAATCATATAATTATTCCTGAGGTAAGGAGTAGAGCTGACATAGCTCCTGTTAGTGGTCATGGACTAGGGTTTACTATATGGTAAGCATGGGTTTGGTGGGTCATTAGGTATCATTATATATTACGATATTAATATATAATTATGTATTATCGTGTAAGTATAAACTTACTAACAGGGTGAAGACATAGGCTTGGATTATAGCAACAGCCAGTTCTAAAATGGTTAAAAGAAAGAGGACACAGACAGCTCTTTGTCTCTTCTCTCACTGTCTCTCTCTGTCTCTATTTCTCTGTCTCTCCCTGTCTCTGTCTCTTTGCCTCTCTCCTCTTTGCTCTCTCTCCCTCTTGCTCTCTTTCTCTCTGTCTCTCTCTCTGTGTCTCTGTCTCTGACTCTGTCTCTCTGTTTCATTCTCTATCTCTATGTCTCTCTGTCCTCCCTCTCTCTTTCTCTCTCTCTTTCTCTCTCTCTGTCTCTCTCTCACACACACACACACACACACACACACACACACACACACTTTTGCTAAGAGAAGCTCTGCTTGGTTTGACAGCATGGAGCATCATGCTCCTAGACTTGGCACCCACCTCACTTTTCTAGCCAAACTTCAGCTTTCAGCTTCTTTTCATGTTTTCTTCCTTCATTAGATTTTAATGTCATTGATGACAGTGACTGTCCCCAGTACTTAGCACAATCCTTCACATAATAGTAGCTCTCTGAAAAGTTTCTTAAATTGTAATTCAATTGAGCAATTCAAATAATGTTGTTCATGCAGACACATAGGTAAAGTGGCCAAGATTTAAACAAGTAAATTTTGAGTAAAGGAAGTAAATTTGGGGGATAGAGCCACGATGACACAGAACACATACTACTTTCTTGGACCTCCTCTGACCTTCTCTCAAACCAAGAGCAGATTAAGCCTCTAAACTGGTTTTAATGTAACAGAATCCTCAAAAATTTGGAGTACAATACATTTCTAGAAGATACTTTGGAACAAAATTAGAACAAGTCTGTTTCAATCTGGCAAAGGGACAGTCTGTCCTAGCCCAAACTGCAACATAGGGAGCCTGGAACAAGGAGCTAGGGCAGGAGGCAGAGTGTTTAAGCATCAGCACAACGGGAAATCTGTGAGGCTCTTAGATAAGCTTTTTTTGTTACAAGTGGGTATTTAGCAGATTTTCTGTAAAACTCCCAAAAGTGAATATATATAAAAGGAGAATTGAAAGCCATTAAGCCCAGCAGAATACAAGATCTGGCAACAATTACACAGCTCAGAAAGTCAGTCAGAAACAAGGCCCCAGGAAAAGCTAATGTGACTGCCACACCTTTGCTTAAGAGCAGATGTAAACTCTCAAAAAATGAGCAAAAAAGCAAAAAGAATTTTGACCATAGAAAACATTTATATAGAGGGAGAGCAGACTTTAAACCCTGAAGATCCTAAAAGTAAACCAATTCCACATGAAGCCTTAAAAAGGGAGCTATGAGCTGGTCCTCATTTAACAAAGCATTCTTGAAAGATTTCAAAAGGAATCTTCCAAGAGAATTAGAAGAAAATGGTGAAAGAAAATGAGATCTTTGCAAAATCGTATGGAAAAGGAAAACTCGAATTATCTAAAGAAAAGTCCTTAAAATAGATCTGATAAAATGGGGAAACCATATGCCTACAAAAATGATTTGATGACATAGAAAAGCATATTACTCCTTATAAAATAGATAAGAAAATGATCTCTATTTATTTTTTAAAAAATAATGTTTCAAATAGAAAAAAATGAAATGAACAAAATTCACTTCAATTGACCAAATACAAAAGGAGCTAAAAAAGGTAACTGAAAGCAATAATACACTAAAAATTATTATTGAACAAATGAATGTAAATGACTCATTAAGACTTCAAGAAACAGTCAAAACAAAAGCAAAAAGTGAAAAAAATAAATTGAAGAAAATATGGAATACCTCCTTGGGGTAAGCATTTTTGGAATTCCTGAAAGCCATGAGGAAAAAAAGGAGCTGAGACATTCTTTTTCAGGAAATGATAAAGGGAAATTGTCCTGATGCCCTAGAATCAAAAGGTAAAATAGCCATTCAAAGAATTCATTGATCACTTCCTGAAAGAGATCTCAAAATGAAAACTCCAGGAATATCATGGCTAAATTTCAAAATTATCAGACCAACAAAAAATATTTCAATAGACAGAAAGAAACAATTCAAATAATTGTGGGGGAATAAAGCGAGGGGGGGCAATCAGCATTACCAAGGGCCTAGCAGCTTCCAATTTAAAGGATCTAAGGGCTGGAATTCAATATTCCAAGGCAAAGGAACTTGGATTATAGCCAAGAATAAGCTATCTAGCTAAAATGAGCATTACCTTTCAGGAAAAAAGATGGATGTACAATGATACAAGTTAATTTCATTTATTTGTAATGAAAAGATTGAAGCTGAATAAAAAATTTGATCTCCAAATGCAGAAATCAAGAGAAGCATAAAAAGGTAAAAAGGAAAGAATTTATGAGAACTATATTTTTGTTATAGTACTTAGAAAGTGCAGGTATAATTTGATTTTATTGTGATAATATGAAAGAGAAACAGAAGGTAAAAAGGGGATTGTACTGGAAAAAGAGGGAAAAGGGGTAAAATAAGGGAAATTAAATCTCATGTAGAGGCAAAGAAGACCTATTATAATTGAGGGAAAGAAAGGAGGTGGATGACCATTGTGTGAATCTTAACTCTAATCCATTTTTTCTCAAAGAGGGAATATTAGACATATTTGGTTTCACAGAGAAACTTGCCTTACTTTCTAGGGATGTGGGAGAGGGAAAGGGGAAAACTAATAGTAGGGAAAACAGAAGTAATAAGGAAAAGGGGTTAGAAAGGGAGAGAGCCTCTAAAGGGGAAGAAATGTTTGAAGGAGATCGTAGTCAGAAGTAAAATACTGGGGAGGAGAAAAAGGGGAAAGGAAAAAGAAAAGAATAACTTGGGGTAAATAAGATAGCAGAAAACAAAAGAAATGGTTATTTTAACTGTGAATTTGAAGGGGATTAATTCTTTCATAAAATAGAAGCAGAAAGTAGACTGGATTAAATTTCAGACTCCTACAATATGTTATTTACAAGAAACACATTTAAAGCAGAATGATACATGATACAATATAGAATAAAGGTAAAAGACTGAAGCATAATTTATTATGTTTCAGGTGAAGTAAAAATAGCAGGCCATTCTGATCCTGATGAGATTAGATTCAGGGAACCAAATGATGAGATTTGGGTTCCTGGTGGTCAGGGAGTTAGATGATAAGGTTAGTGAAAGTTTCAGGCTTCAGGGTAGAGATATGGCTCTCCTAAATCCCACGGGGATTTGGGAGTTTTGGGGAGTCCCCTTCTGGTGGTGCAGAGGTCCTTTGTAAAGGAATTTACAACCCAAAAAACTAGACTGATTAAAAAAAAAAAACGGTTTATTATTGGCATTGGGAAGTCAGCCTTTGCTATGCATGAATAGAAAGGTTGAATTCTTTAGTGGCAAAGTTTGACAGAGAAATAAAGGGGTCTTTACATTGGCAGGATTCAAGAAGAAAGTCTCCTTGAATGAGTTTTAAGAGAGATTCAGGTTCCCTTCAATCTCAGATTAAGCAAAAGCAAAAAAAATGGACCTAATAGAAAGAGATAAGGAAGGAAATTATATCTTGCTAAAGGGTACCATAGATAATAAGGTGATATCAATATTAACCATATATGTACCAAGTGGTATAGAATCCAAATTCCTAGACTAGAAGTTAAGAGAGTTTTAAGGACAAATAGACAACAAAACTATAGTGGTGTGAGATGAAGTGAATGAATCTGGCTCTGAGTCCCACCCTGGCTGAGTTTGTCCAGGCTAATATGCTCTATTCTAATTACATCATCATAGGTATGAATCTTGTGGAACTATATTAAGGACTAAGTACATGTACTAAACTAGAGAACTATTAATCACCATGCTAAAATAGATAACCATTGTCTTTATCAATTCCACTGACTTAACACCCTGTAAGAATCCTTGTTTCAAGTACAAGAGTTCTGGCCATAACAATTAAAAAAAATTAGGTGTGATAGATCTTTGGAGAAAATTGAATGGAGACATAAAGGCATTTACCTTTTCTCAGTAGTTCAAGGAACCTATATAAAAATTGACCATGTATTAGGGCACAAAAACCTCAAAATCAAATGCAAAAAGGCAGAAATAGTAAATGCATTTTTTCATATCAATATACAATAAAAATCACATACAATGAATAGCTAGGGGAAAATAGACCAAAAATTAATTGAAAGCTAAATAATCTAATCCAAATGAATGAATGGGTAAAACAACAAATCATATACACACTAAATAATTTCATCTAAGAGAAAGACAATAATGAAGCAACATGCCAAAATTGGTGGGATGCAGCCAAAAAGCACATTAAGAGTTATTTTATATTTATACGTGCTTACTTGCATAAAACAGAGAAAGTGAAAGTCAATGAAATGGGCTTTCAACTAAAAAAAAGCTAGGAAAAAACAAATTAAAAACTCTCAATTAAATACCAAATTTAAATTTTGAAAACAGAAGAGGAAATTTAAAAATTAAAAATAAAAAATATTGAATTAATAAATAAAACTTAGAATTAGTTTTATGAAAAAATCAACAAAATGATAAATCTTTAGTTAATTTGATTAGAAAAAGGAAAGAAGAAAATTAAATTGTTAGTCTCAAAAATAAAGATAATGAACTTTTCATCAATGAAGAAGAAATTAAAGCAATAAGTTGGAGTTATTTTGCCCAACTATATGCCAATAAATTTGTTAATCTAAATGAAATGGAGAAGTATTTACAAAATATAGATTGCCCAGGGTAACAAGAAGGAAATAAATTATTTAATGTTCCATTTGAAAAAAAATAGAAAAAAGCTATTAATAATCTCCTTAAAAAAAAAGCAACCAGAGGCAGATAAATTTATATGTGAATTTCTCAATTATTCCTTAAATGATTTAAATTTATTAAAATTCCTTAAAATCCTTAAAAATCATTTAAAGACAGGTAATTCTTGTATTATAAACTATTTTAAAATGGGGAGAATATGAGTCCTACAAAATTCCTTTAGTGACACAGATATGGTGCTAATAAGCTAAATCAGGTAGGGTAAAAAATAGAGAAAATTATAGATAATGAATTCTGCTTATAATGAATATTGATGCAAAAATCTTGAATTAAATATGAGCAAGGAAGTACAGAAAAATCATTCCCAAGATAACATAGAATGTCAAGTAAATTTCTACCAAGATACGGACTATGGTTAATAGGAAGCTATTAGCATAACCGACTATATCAATAACCAAACTAACAAAAAAACATATGATTGTTTCAATTGATGCAGAAAATGCATTTGATAAATCCAACACCATTCCTATTAAAAACACTAGAGAGTATAATGTCATGGACTTTTCCTTAAAATGATCAGTAGCATCTATTTAAAACATCAACCAAGCATCATATATAATGAGGAAAAGTTGAAATACATTTCCCAATAAGATCGGGATGAAACAAAGGTTGCTTACTATGTCACCATTAATATTCAATATTATTATTAGAAATGCTAGCTTTGGCAATAAGAGAAGAAAAAAGAGATTAAAGGAATTAGAGTATGATGACAGAAACCAAGTTGTCATTTGCAGGAAGTGATATGATGGTAGAGAACTCAGAGAATCAACTAAAAATTATTGAAATAATCACAACTTTGTAAAGTTGTGAATGAAATAAATCAACGCGTCATTAGCATTTTATATATTACCAACAAAAGTCCAATGACTAAAGATACAAAGAGAATTCAATTCAATATATTGTCAATAGTACAATATTTGGAATCTATCTTCCGAGGGAAAGTCAGGAACTATATGAACATAACACCAAAACACTTTCACACAAAGTCAAGATCTAACAGTTGGAAAATATGAAGTGCTCAGGTGTAGGCCAAGCAACTATAATAAAATTACAATACAATCTAAGGGTAATATACTTATTTGGTGTCAATCATTAGATTAGTCAATTAAACTCCCAAGAAATTATTTACAGATCTGAAAAAGTAATAACAAAGTTCATCTGGAAGAACAAAAGTTTAAGAAATTTTAAAGGGGATTAATGAAAAATGCCAATGAAGAAGGTGGCTTAGTTTTGACAGAACTAAAACTATTTTATAAAGAGCAGATCATTAAAACCATATAGTACTGCCTAAGAAATGGAGCAGTGGACCAGTGAAATACATTGGGATTACAGGAAAAATAGGAAATAAGTATAGCAATCTATTGTTTGAAATATGAGCCTAAAAGCCTTCAGCTACTAAGGATAAGAACTCATGATTTGACAAAAACTGCTGAGAAAATTGGAAATTTAGTAGAAGAAACTAGGCATTGACACACAATTAACAATAGCAAGATAAGGTCAAAATGTTTTTATTTTTAAATTTAGACATCAGAGTGATATTATAAAATTAAAGGGCAGACATTATCTCATCATTTGTGACCAAGAATAACTGGAACTCATTATTGAATATCGGATAGATAACTTTGATTATATTAGAATTAAAGTTTTGTACCAACAAAATTATTGCAGCAGACAAGGTTAGAAGGAAGCATTAAAATGGGAAAACATTTTATATTTAGGGTTCTGATAAAGGCTTTTCAAAATATATAGAGAACTGACTCAGATTTATCAGAATTCAAACCTTTCTTCAAATGATAAAAGGTAAAATTTGAATGAATAATTTTCAGATGAAGAAATTGGAGCCATATCTACTCCTATGAAAAGGTTCTCCTAAATTATTAATTAGATAAATGCAAATTAAGACAACTGTGAGATACCACACCTCTTAGATAGATTAAGATGACAGGAAAGATATTATTGACTATTGGATGGAGATGTGGAAGCTGGGACACTGATACATTGTTGGTGGAACTGTGACCAGATCAACCATACAGAGCAGCTTGGAACTATACTCAATAATTATCAAACTATATACTTTTTGACTCAGAAGTGTTTAACTGGGCTTTTATCTCAAGAGATCATTAAAAGGAAAAAGGTCACACAACCACATGTGCAAGAATTTTTGTGGCAGTCCTTTTCATAGTGTGAAACTGGAAACTGGAATGGATGACCGTCAATTGGAGAATGGCTGGAATAAGTTATGGTATATGAATGTTATGGAATATTATTGTTCTGTAAGAAACAAAAAAGAGGATGATTTCAAAGAAATATGGAGAGACTTACATGAACGTGTTAAGTGAAATGAAGCAGAACAAATTCTATTGTATGCACACCAAGAAAGATTGTACAATGATAAGCTCTAATGGACATGACTTTCTACAGTGGATGATTGATGCCATTTCAATGATCTTGTGATGAAGAGCCTTCACACAGGAGAGAACTGTAAGACAGTGTGGATCACAACCATAGCATTTTCTGTCTTTTGTTGTTGCTTGCATTTTGTTTTCTTTCTCATTTCCCCTCTTTGATCTGATTCTCTTGTTCATCATAATTATGATATATATGTATACATATATTAAATTTAACATATATTTTTAACATGTTTAACATATATTGGAATATTTTCCATGTAGGGGAGGGTTGGAGGGAAGAAAGGGAAAATTTGGAACGCAAGGTTTTGTAAGTGTTGATGTTGGAAAATTATCCATGAATATATATTCAAAATAAAATGCTTTAATAAAAAAGAAGTAAGTTTGACTTTTCTAGGACAACAAGACAAAGTATACTCAGGTTACACGATGTTTCTTTTCAAAAGCTTGTATATTTGAGATAAGGACACTCATCAGCAGTCGAGGAATAAGAAATAAATTAGACATCATAAACAGTGTATATCTTTAAGTATAATCTATTATACATTTTAATATATCATAGAAAATTTATGAAAAGGAAAAATCTGTTTCTTAACTTCAATGTGACAAAAGGAGAAACTATTTAATTTATTTATTTTTAGATTTGACCATTAATTGATATCAATCATTTTGGAAGAATTTCTCAGTGCAATAATTACATCCTTATTCACTCAGGCTCTTATATTATAGGGTTTAACACTGGAGTTACAATAGTATAGAAAGAGCAAATATCTTGTCTGATTTAGCCGAATGACTGGATTTGGGTCATAAATACATAATACTAGCAGACCCATAGAATAAACATACAACCGTGAGATGAGAAGAACAAGTAGAAAGGCTTTTGGATTTCCCAGAAGTCGATGGTAGCTTCAGGATGGTGGTTATGATTCTGAAATAGAATGGTGTGTGAAAATTATGACAAAAAGTATTAGCACGGACAGCGTTTCTCGATATGTGTCCCCAAGGCAACCTCCAGCAGTGGTGAAGCATCACAAAAAATATGATTAAGGTTTGTTAGTACCACAAAAGTTCAGAGAGAAAATATAATATGTGACACCTATCTGAGCTAGTATCGCTACCTTGATCCAGGAGGCAATCACCATTTGGACACATGTCCCAGTGATTCATAGTGGAGGATAGTAAAGGGCTTTCGGATGGCTACATATCTGTCATAAGCCATCACAGCCAGGAATAAGCACTCTGCAATTCCTAGAACATAAAGGGAGCAAGTCTGTATAGCTGGGACAGGAATGAGATGTTTCATCTGGTCCAAATATCTCTTAGTATTCTAGGAGAGTGACTGATGTGTAACAGATTTCTAACAGAGAAAAATTTCAAGGAAAAGTACATGGGGGTTTGAGGACTTGTCTTAGTTATAACAATAGTGAGCCATTTCCTATAAGTATATTAATATAGATGATTGAAAATTCCAAATAGAAGACTTCGGAGTTGGGAAGGTCAGAAAATCCCAGGAGATGGAATTCCACCACAGATGTAATGTTGCTTCTTTCATTGCTCAATTTCTGAGGGCTGTAGAAATATTGAATTCAAAATGAGCAAATAACTTTCTTTCCCTAGGTCTCAGTTTCTAACTTAGAAATATAGAAAGGAAGATGGACAGAAAGTCTTGTTTAAATGACCTGTTATAACACTGGTAACCTTTGTAATTTATATTATCTTCTATATATACTCAGCATTTATTATTCTATTCTACAAAAAGTCACTTCCAACCATTAACATTCTATATTTTCTTTTAGAAAGTGAATATAACAAATGAATTTAGGTACATTATGTACTATATGTCTGACAACATACCAATGTTCTAAAACTATCTTTCTTGATTATTAAGAGTAAAGAAATAGACGTTTAGAAATATCAATAACCTTTGAAATTACCTAACCATATCTACTTTCTTTATATATTTTACCATTAACATTTGATTTCTCAAGGAGTTCTCTGATACCGAAGCCATGGCTTTACTAAAGATATGAATTCTATGGAACTGGATAAATTTTAATTTTCAACAGTCTCCAACAGCCTTAAGAGATTTGTTTGTTAGTTTTTTAAAACTTTGTTCATGATTTTTTCTATCTCTGGAAAAAAATTTTTCCTACTCATTTCTCATCAGAATGTTTCCATTTTCTCAAGACCTATCTCATCTTTACTTGATCACATTAACTAGAAGACATTTGTCCCCTCATGGAATTACTTGATCATGAAAATTAAACCATGAATTTCTAATTAGCATATAAGGACCTTTTCCTATATTTTCATATATGTATTCCATTTTGGTTCTGAAATGCTAAGTCTTTAGATGATTTACATGGTGCTAAATGAAATGAGCAGAACCAAGAGAATATTGTATATAAAAACAATGAGAATATGTGATGATCATCTGTATTGGACTTGGTTCTTTTCCAATAATTAGGTGATTAAAAGCAATTCCAATAGATTAATAATTAAATACCATCCATCCAGAGAGAACAGTGAAGACTCCGTGGATCAAAACAGAATTTTCACCTTTTTGGTTATTTTTGATTATTGTTTTCTTGTTTTTCTCTCTAATCTTTTTTTGTTTGTTTTTATATTTGATCAGTCTTTTTTGCTTGCCGCAACAAATATGGAAATATGTTTAAAGAGTTTACAATTTAATCTATATTGAATTACTTTTCTGCCTCAGAAAAGGGAAGAGGAGGGATGATAAGGAGAAATATCTGGTACATAGATTTCTAATATTAATATTGAAAAGAATCTGTATTTGGAAAATAGGAATACCATCAAAGTATTAAAATTAAAAAAAATATATTCTAAGAGTTTTTGACAACAAGGGTCTTGTCTTATATCTTTCTCCATGTATACTGAACAATAACAAATGTAAAAAATACTTGTTCAATATGTGGATTACTATTGTGATATTAGTTCAGGAATATTTCCTACTCCCAAATGCCTTGTTTATGAATAATGTTTAAAATACCATCTTTAGAAATTTTGTCATCTGTGATAATGGATGAATATTAAATTAAGTTTTTCTTATTTCAAACTTTAATTTAACTCTTATTCTATTCATTCTATGCTATAGCTATCAAATTATTAAAAAAACAATTATACATAAAATATTATTATTTTCCAACAAATATAAACATATATACTATATATATGCGCTTGTTTACCTACACACATATGTGCTGAATACATATATACTCACATATGTGTGCAAATATATATATATATATATATATATATATATATATATATACAGAGAGAGAGAGAGAGACATATATAAATAGATATAGCCACACAAAGAAACATATACACATTATATTGAGTTTTCAGCTAAAACAGCATCTCATAAAATCTATTCCATGCAGGAAATGTCAAATCATGTAGTAGCTCAAGGTTTTGAAGGCACATATAGATGCAGAATTATTATATTTAAAGCATAATGATAAAAGAACCAAAAAAATATTATTTTCTTTTAATTTAATAAAGATCTATTCTGGTCCTAAATATGATATCTCTCTAGCCCTTTTAGTTCTTCAATTGTGGTCATTTGGGAACACATTCAATCTGTACTCTAGAATTCATATTAAGAAGTCTCTCTTTTAATTGCTTAGTTGCTGTCTTGGAATAAGTGATTTAATTTATTGTGCCATGGCTTCTCATCTATAGTATAAAAGGATCACAGTAGTTCTAGAGATCTTTTACAAATCCATGTTATGATTCTGTAATCAGGAATATGTCATCTCACTTTTTTAAATATCACTCATTTCCAACCTATATTTCTGAACATTAGAAAACATGGAAACAATATTTAGTTTTACTCTATAAGGCAGATTGTTGATTCCTTAGAGAACTGACTAGAATAAATTAGATAAGTAAAATGCATTGCTTTTCATCTATGAAAAGGAAAGCAAATTTCTACTTACACTTACCTGCCTTTTATTGAATGATTATTTTAAATTGGGGAATTCAAAAAGCAGAAAATTGTTCAAGTTCAATTTTAAAGACATCAGTGTCAACATCATTATTCATTCATTGTCATTTTACATGGGTATTTCTAGAGAAGTCACAATTCTGGTAAGTAACTTTAAGTCATCAATGTTCTATGGATATTTGTATAAGCAAAAATGGGTTTTAAGTATTATGATGCCAACTTATTATCTATAGGCTCACACAAAACAGCTTTGGAAAATAAATAAAATCATTTTATTAGGAAATTGCTCAACTATTTTGGTTGACTTCTGTATCTTAAAATCTTTTATTTAACGTAGATTTGAAAAGAAAAATATTTAGTGTGGAAAAAAGCAATTTATTCTTAATTTTAATAGTTAAATGCCCAGAACTTTTAAGACTTCTATAACTTTTCTATGAAACATTCATATAAAGAAATGGTGGTAAAAATTTTTGCTTTAATTAGTGCACCAATTTGGTTACTTTTATTTGGTCGTCCTAAGCATAATTCATTCTATATTTTCAGCATATAGTTTTATCATTATTGGCTAATAAAAGGGAGTAGGATTTGGATGTAAAATTGCATCCAACAATTTGTCGAATATTCTTTGCTACTGTTCAAACATTAGTATCATGCGTGTCTTTTTTTTTTGTTACACATTTGGGGGTTTTCAAGGCAAAGACATTGGAGTGGTTTGACATTTCCTTTTATAATTCCTTTTTAAAAGTGAAGAAATGGTGACAAAAAGGGTTAAGTAACTTCTGTAAGGTCACAAACACATTTAGAAAGCTCAGAAGAGGCTGTCATTGCTACACTTATCTACCCAAATCCATTTACTTTAAATTGTTACAAGCATATATTATAATGTTTGTTGTCCTGTGCCTTCATTACTAAGGCTGAACAGCATTGATTAGTGGCTATAGCTATACAGAAATTGTTTGCACAATGTCTATTGATAATTATCTGGTGCCAAATTTCCTCTCTTCCCATGTGTAGAGAAATATAGATTAATTCATCAATTTCAAAGAACATATGTTAAAATTGCAATTTGGACTAAATTCTCATTAATAATCATATTTAAGGGAAAAGCTACTCCATTCTAGCTATGTGACCACATGGGCAAAACAAACAAAGACAAACTCTATGAATAAAGTCAAAACTCAACTTAAAGACTTTGGTCACTCTAATAGTGACCTACCATAAAATAAACATCAAATTACTAAATTCACTCCTTGATATATCTTTCTTTCTGATTTTCTTCACTAAACCATATCTCTTCTCTAAAGAATAGGAAGAAGTGCCCTTTTTGGTCCATTGTATTATTATTATTTTTTTACATCTGATGTAACTTCTTTTCCCAAGATCAGTTTATTTGGCCTCTATAAAATAACACCTCCCAACACACACACACACACACACACACACACACACACACAATCACATCAGAGTATATCTAACAAATTAGAACTTTGTAAAACAAATCAGGAAATTTGTCATTTCAGAAAATAAATACTTATCATTCATCACACATTATTTCTATGCTAAGTGGAACATGTATGCCTCAGTGTCAGACCGGACTACTAATTAGTATTCTGTACTTTATAAAAAAAAAAGGGTGGAGGTCTCTGAGTAAGTGATTGTCTTTCTATAATAGGATATTATTTTCCTTTTCCATAAGATATTTATGGTCATCTAATAAGCTTTTAGGTTGCTAAAATTTTTTCATGTTTTGTTTCATAATTACAATTGATAATGTGGGTTCATTATTGACACATTCAAGATCATACTAATTTTAATGCCGAATAAAATAAGGAAATTTATTGCAGATGCATGATTATAAACTCACAAATTAGGAGCAACTAGGTGGGCAATTAATATGAGCACCAGCCCTGGAAATTGGGAGGACCTCACTTCAAATCTGTTCTCAGACAATAGACGCCCAGCTTTGTGACCTTGGGAAAGTCACTTAACCCCAATTGCCACAGGAAAACCGACAAACAAATGAAACTTATCAAATTAGCCTAATGTTTTTGGTGTTTGATGATTTATCAAGTATATTATATATTTTTTCTTATTCAATAAACCAAACACATTGAGGTGGAAAATTAAAGACCTCCTTTTTTGAGGTAAATCCAAGTGTCAGAGAGTTTAAACAACATGAGAAAGTTCTTGATATCAAATATCAAGGATATCATTCAGGTCCTCTGTGTTCTATACCAACAGTAATGGCCCCAATAGAAGCCACTTCAGTATCAGAATAAGGCATAAAGAGAACAGGGAAACAAAAGGTCATTTTGGATTGTATTAAATTTAATGCCAAGAATTTAATGTAAAAAACAATTAAAGACATTAATTTTATATACTTCTGAAAGAAGTCTTTGATATTAAAAACATTTGAAATTGTCATAGAAAAAACTAAGATCATATTCTTGTGTATATAAGAAATCAAAAAAGGTTATAAGATTATATATATAAAATAAGAAATTTTCATTAATCATTATAACAACATTACTAATAAGAGAAATAAAAATTGAAACACTTTGTTTCCTTTTTCACAAATAATGATAATAAGGTGAAATTTTAAATAATCACTTTTTAATATCTTAGAAAAATATACACAAAATTATAATGTTGTCATGTAGTAGTGTGACCTTTGGAATTATGCAAACATACACTCAATTACCTATCACCATCTTGCTCAACAATCTCAATGGAGCAATGGGAAGTGGTGACAGCTTGATCCTGCAGGAAGAAAGTGCAGATTTCTCATCCAACAATACATGGTATGTTTTGGCTCAAATGGATATAATAAAATGTTGTATAAGCTGGAAGAGATGTTATAGGCAATTAAAGAAGGAGTGATAAACAAGTTTAAATGATATCAGGAAAAAAAGTATAAGCCGTATAACAGCAGCCACAATCACTATATAGTTGTAAAAAAAAAAAAAAAGAAAACTAAGGCATAAGTGAGTCTGCATTAATTTCATAACAATTTAATATCAAAAAGCTGATTGATATTGCACCCTCTTAGCATTGTGGGTCAGGAGAACTAAGATTATGAAAAGCCATCAATTGAACATATATAACCCATATGAATGTTTATATTTAGTTATTTTTATCATACAGAGTTTTATATGTAATTTCCAATAAATATTATTTTAAATGAAAATCACACATGAAAATAAATTAAAAAGTAGTTAAATATAGTTTTTAATATTAAATAGTATATATTTAACATGCTTTTTCTCTGTTTTTCATTGTTACAAAGGATATGGCAGTAGCATTATACAAATAATAACTGTGCTGTAAGAAGAAAAAGAGTGGAGGTATTAAAGAAGAAAGATTATGTAGAATAAGGAACTATAGAAAAAGTTACTCTGAGGCTATTTAGCTAGCCAAGGAATAAAGTTTTTGTTT
>NC_045431.1:251068090-251135381 GCF_902635505.1 Sarcophilus harrisii
CTATTTCTGAACCTTATAAAAGATGAAGCAAAACTTACTTTTACCCTAGAAGGCAGATATGATTGAATTTCATTTGAAGTGCTAACTCTATCATCAACTACATAAGTAAAATGCAGTAAGTTATTATAATCCTCATGTAATTGCTTTTTTGACTATAAAAGAGAAACCATTTCCACTTATATCTGTCTTTTGTTATGAAGATTAATCGAAATGGGTCATTCAAAATATTTTAAAAATTGTAAAAGTTGGCACACTTCAATTTAAAGACACCATTGTCATCACTATTGTTTATTCATTATCATTTTACTTAGAATTCTGTCTTCCCAGTTACAATTCTATTGAGAAAATCATTAATATCTTACACAAATTAACATTTGCATAGATGAAAAATGGTTTTTAAAGTATGATAAAGTCAATTTATTGTCTACAGGCTCAAAGAAAATATCTTTGGGACAATTTCATCATATAGAAACCATCTCATTCAGAAATTGCTCCAATTTCATTAGATGCTTTTCATGTTTTGAAATTTTTTTATTTCAAGTAGATTTAAGAGCAAACATAATCAATTTGTTCTTTCATTTTAATGTTAAGTAGGGAGAACTTTAAGAGTTCTTTGATTGTTTTATATGAAACAAAGCATATATAGGGAATTGTGGGCAATAATCTTCTCTCTGTTGGTGCACCAATTTCAATTATTTTATTTGTTAAAGTCCCAAGAATAATTTGATTTTGCATTTTCAATATGTAGATTTGTCATCTCTTGCTTAATAAACTTGCCAAACTTAAATTGTTGCTCTTCACTAGTTACAGTAATGCCTGACTTTCTGGGATCCATTAGAGGGCTTTCTTGGCAAAGACATTGGAGTGGTTTGACAGTCCCTGCCCCAATTCTTTTCACAGATGAGGAAATGGTGATCAACAGGGTTAAGTGACTTCTATAACTTCAGACACACATTTAAATTCAGGAAGAAGCCCCAGCATTGTACCACATAGTTAGAGATTAACTTTAAAATTGGTGCAAGCATAGATTGTACTGTTTGTTTCCTACCTTCATTCCTTAGGCTGAACAGCATTGATTGATAAGCCATAGTTCCTTAAGGAAAATATTTGTACAGTATTTATTGTTGATTATCTGGTGCCAGATTCCCTCTCTTCCTACTTGTGGAGATATACAGATTAATTCATCAGAATTAAAGGAACATATTTTACAATTACGTTTTTAAAAAGAATTCTCATTAATCTCTAGACTGAAAAATGTTACTTCATTCTAGCAATATGACTTTAAAATCCTCATGAGGATTTAAAAACCTCATGGGAAAGGCAAGAACAACAACAAAACAACAACAAAACAAACAAAACAAGTAAATAAACAAAGTCCAAGCCTTAGCAGAAAGATTTGTGACATTTTAATAATGAACTCCCTTAAATACAACATGAAACTACTAAGAATTTTTCCTTGACTATATACTTTAAATTCTAATTTCTTCAATAAAAAATAAAATTTCAAAAAAATTTGTCTTCACATTAATAGCAAGAGTGTCTTTTTGTCTATGGTTCTACTGTTTCTATTTTCTTTACATTGATGTCACTTATTTCCCCTTGCCTGCTTGCCTCATTCATCCCTCCCCACACTCATGTAAGAGCATCTCTCACTACAAAATAGATATACATAGAACAAAGCAGGAAAATAGCCATTTCACAAAATGTGTATCTCATTCATTTCATATTATTTCTATGCAAAGAAAATGTAAGCATGTTTCAGTGGCATACACTGTACTTATTTGTGTTGCGTACTTTTGCAAAGAAAGGGATCTTTGAAATAACTGAATGTTTTCTTAACAACAGGATTTGAATATAGAATCAATAAAAACAGTGTTCCTTTCCCTAGCTATTTGATATTTTATGGTGCTAAATGAAGTTTTAGTTTGTCAGAATTTTTCAGATTTTGCTTCATAATTAAAATAGATGTGCCCTTGTTATTGACATACAAGATCAGACTAATATTAATAGTGAATAAAACAATGAAGTGAATTTCAGGTCTTGGATTACAAAACATACAATTTAGTTAATATGTTCAGTGTTTATTCAATGAACAAAACTTATTGAGGTTGTTGGCAATTAAGACCTACTTTTCACAGGGGTGTAAATAGAATTTAAGTGACTTGACAAGGTTTCTGAAAATATAAAATATCAGAAAAAGGATTGCATCCCAGGTTCTCCTTTATTTCATGCCCAAAATCTGAGCCCAATAAGAAGCAATTTCTATAAAGGATAAATAAGGGATAAAACAGAACAAAAACAAAAGAGATAATTTTATTTGCCGGAAATGAAAAATCTCGTTCAAAAAAAGTTAATGTTATGACAAGTGAAAAAAGAATAATTTTCATATATTCCTAAAAACATTTACATTTAAAAAATAATATAAAGATCTATTATTCTTGTATGAATAAAATATTCTATAATATGATCAGATTGTTTATATTCAATAAGAATTGTAAATTATTATTAAAAACTCTAAAAGCATTACTAATAAGAGAAATGAAAATTGAAATTGTTCGTTTCCTTTTTCACAAATCACAGAGTAAGTACTATGATAAATAATGAGATATAATCAATTTTGAACTTACTGGAAAATATAAACTCATTATCATAATATTCATGGAGTTGTTAAGTCATATAAATGTGAGAAACTCAGAAATAGTTCATGTGTGTAGTCAAGTAAATATTCAAAATATTTGATTCAGCAATCTTAATAATGTGGCATTATGGAAGTCAGTGACAGAAAGGTCACACAATGAGAGAATACTACTACTGTTCTTTTATTTTGTGAAAGAGGGGAAAAAAGTCTTTATGAAAGAGGCTAGATTTCAATCCACAATGACTGAACGTGTATTTTCATATGGATGTAAGGAAATGCTATATTACACAGAAAATAAATGTAATGAATTCAAGGAGTAAAAAACAAGTTTAAATGACATTAGGGGAAAAAATACAACCATTCTAACAGCAGCCACAACCACAATACTATGAATAAAAGGAAAACTAAACCACAGGTTGAGTTCACATTAATTTCAATGGCAAATTTATTCCTTGAAAAGATTCAGAGACATATTGTCTCCTTTTTAACATTGTACTTCAGGAGAACAATGGTTGCGGAGAATTGAAAAAGTCATCAGTTGGACATATACAGTCTATATTAGACTGTTTATATTTGAATTCAAAAGAAAAAAGAATGTTAAATATTATTTTCACATGTTATTTAGAATAATAAGATATTATTTTAAAATGAAATTAAAATATTAAAAATTAATTTAAAAGACGTTATTAAATATAGTTTATTTAATGCATTCCCTTTGTTTTCTTTATTACTTTATTAAGTAATCCCTTTATTAAGGGATTTGTCAATGGTATTATACTAGGTGATAATTCTGATGTGGCTAAAAAGTAGGGATAGTCATAAAAAAAGAAAACAAACAAACAAACAATACTGAATAAGAATTCTGATGTTATTAAAATAACCTTGGACTTCAGGGTGATATTTTTCATTTTTCATTTTTTTTGTCTAGGTACAGAGAGAGATAAGGCAAAGCATATTTGTGAGTGCAGGGAAAGTTCATTCTTTGTGCATTTTCCCCTATTATTGTATATTTTAAACTTTCAGGAATCTTCTAGATAAGTATTTCTACAAGCCTCTTCAAAATCAGAGAATTTGAAGTTGAGCAAGCAACATATTTCACACTTACCTTCCTTAGATGAGTTCACAATTACCATATTGTTATTATTAAGGTTCTTCCTTTAATTCATATAATGAAAATAATAAGAGAAAATTATAACTAGTAAACATAAGATGCTTAACTATTTGGTAAACTATTTACATATATAATCTGTGCTTTAAACTATATAAATAACTTGACTAAGTGTTAGAGCCAGGTTTGAATTCAGGGATCTCTTGACATTTCCACTAATCTATTCTTTTTCATTCTTATGTATTAACATATCCTACTGTAGTCTATCTAACTTTGAAAAAAGCAACCAGATTCCTTTTTAAAATGATCATTAAGATCAAATCACTACACTCTTTAAGTAGAAATGATTCCTGACCTTCTGTTTTCTCTAGGGAGAGTTTTCCCATGAAATATCAAATTTTAATGAGAGTTGTCCTCTGGCTCAAAGTCCAGTCTTCTAAGTATCTTTGGAAAATCACTAAATGAGGCAATTTTACATAGTGGAAAAATATAAAGATTTGAGCCATGGGAACATATGGCAACCCTGTCATTCTTAATTCCTAACTATTTAATTATTGAAAGGTCACCACTCTCCTCTTAATCTGCTTCCCCATTGTTTGGAAGAAAATGCTTTGAATTATTTTAATCATAATCTTCTTGTGAAAAAAAAAAGTGTGATAGAAGACAGGGTTTTTAACCATATTATTATCATAAAAATGATAGTAACCAATGCTTCAGTTCGATATTTGAAATGCAACCAGTTCCATGTGTCTTGGCACAAATGTAATGTTTTTCTTAACATGTCCCTAAGAAAAATAAAGTTTTTGGTATTACACGCCCTTCAAATATTCAGAAGATATACCAGCAACTTCATAATGCACTGTAGCAGAGACTACGATCACAGACAATTCTGAATTATTAATCATAATATATGGGTTCAAATCCCTCTTTTCTAGCTTTTATAATTTTTTTATTTTTTGTATAATACTTTTTTATTATCAAAATATACACAAGCATAGTTTTTAACATTTATCATTGCAAAACATTTTGTTTCAAATTTTCTCCCTCCCTTCCCACCACATATTCCCCAAAGACAGCAAGCAGTCGACTTTTATACATATGTAATTCTTCTATACATATTTCCACATTTATCATGCTGCAGAAGAAAAATCAGATTAAAAAGGGAAAGATTGAGAAAAAACAAAAGGCAAATGAACAACAGCAAAAAGTGAAAACACTATGTTGTCATGCACATTCAGTACTTAAATCCTTTTCTCTGGGTGAGGATGTCTCTCTCCATCACAAGATCATTGGAACTGGCCTGAATCACATTGTTATTGAAAAGGACCGCTACTGTCAGAGCTAATCATTATATATTCTTTTTGTTGCTATATACAATGCTCTTTTGGTTCTACTTACTTCACTTAGTATCAGTTCATGTAAGTCTCTCCAGGCCTTTCTGAAATTATCCTGCTGATCGTTTCTTATAGAACAACAATATTCCATAACCTTCATATACCATTACTTATTCAGACATTCTCCAACTGATGGGCATCTACTCAGTTTCCAGTTTCTTGCCACTACAAAAAGGGCTGCCACAAATATTTTTGCACATGTGGATTATTTTCCCTTGTTATGATTTCTTTGGGATACAAGCCTAGTAGAGACACTGCTGGATCAAAGGGTATGCACAGTTTGATAGACCATTAGGCATAGTTACAAAATCTCTCCAGAATGGTTAGATCAGCTAACAACTCCACCAATAACGTATTAATGTCCCAGTTTTCCCACATCCCCTCCAACATTCATCAATATGTTCTCCTCTCATTTTAGCCAATTTGAAAGGAGTGTAGTAGTACCTCAGAGTTGTCTTCATTTGCATTTCTGTGACCAATAGTGAATTAGAACTCTTTTTCATATGTTAGACATGATTTTGATTTCTTTTTTAATTTATTTTGAAAATAAATTCTTTACAACATTATCCCTTGCACTCACTTCTGTTCCAACTTTTACCCTCCCTCTCTCCACCCCCTCCCCCATATGGCAAGCAGTCCTATACATGTTAAATATGTCACAGTATATCCTAGATACAATATATGTGTGCAGAACTGAACAGTTCTCTTGTTGCACAGGACGAATTGGATTCAGAGGGTAAAAATAACCCAGGAAGAAAAACAAAAATGCAAACAGTTTACATTCATTCCCCAGTGTTCTTTCTTTGAGTGTAGCTGCTTCTGTCCATCACTGATCAATTGAAACTGAGTTAGATCTCTTTATTGAAGAAATCCACTTCTGTCAGAATACATCCTCATACAGTATTGTTATTGAAGTATATAATGATCTCCTGGTTCTGCTCATTTCACTTAGCATCAGTTCATATAAGAGTCTCCAAGCCTCTCTGTATTCATCCTGCTGGTTATTTCTTACAGAACAATAATATTCCATAACATTCATATACCACAATTTACGCAACCATTCTCCAATTGATCAAAGAGTATGTATAATTTGATAATTTTGGTGCATAATTCCAGATTGCTCTCCAGAATGGTTGGATTCATTCACAACTCCACCAACAATGCATCAGTGTCCCAGTTTTCCCGCATTCCCTCCAACATTCATCATTATTTTTTCCTGTCATCTTAGCCAATCTGACAGGTGTGTAATGGTATCTCAGAGTTGTCTTAATTTGCATTTCTCTGATCAATAGTGATTTGGAACACTCTTTCATATGAGTGTTCCAAATTTCCATCATCTGAAAATTGTCTGTTCAGATCCTTTGACCATTTATCAATTGGAGAATGGCTTGATTTCTTATAAATTAGATTCAATCCTCTATATATTTTGGAAATGAGGCCTTTATCAGAATGGTTTTAATTTCTTCTGAAAATTTTCTGTTCATATTCTTTGACTATTTGCCAATTGGAAAATAGCTTGAATTCTTATAAATTTTTGTCAATTCTCTATATATTTTAGAAATGAGGCCTTTATGAGAACCCTTAAATTTAAAGATGTTTCCCCATTTATTGATTCCCTTCCAACTTTGTGTGCATTGATTTTGTTTGTACAAAAACTTTTTAACTTAATATAATCAAAATTATCTCTTGCATTCAATAATGTACTCAAGCTTTTCTTTGACCACAAATTATTTTCTTCTCTGAGAATTAAAGTTTCCTTTGTGCTTCTCATTTGCTTAAAATATCATGCTTTATGTCTAAATCATGAACCCATTTTGACCTTCTCCTCCTATAGGGTGTTAGATATGGGATTATGCCTAATTTATACCATAATAATTTCTAATTTTCTCATAAATTTTTGTTAGATAGTGTGTTTCTATCACATAAGTTGAGGTCTTTGGGTTTGTGAAACACTAGATTATTATTGTCATTGACTATTTTGTCCTAGGAACCTAATCAATTCTAGTGATCAACTACTCTTTTTCTTAGCCAGTACCAAATGGTTTTGATGACCACTGATGTGTAATATACTTTGAGGTCTAGTACAGCTAGGATACCTTCATTTGCATTTTTTCATTAATTAATTTTTGCGAGTTTGATTGTTATAGCATGAATAAGTAGATTAATTTAGGTAAAACTGTCATTTTTATTGGATTAGCTCAACCTACCCCAAGCACTTAACATTCTTCCAATGTTTGGATCTGACTTTATTTGTTTGGGAAAAAAAAAAAAAAAAAAAAAAACTTTTATTGTGTTCATATAATTTCTGACTTTGTCTTGGCAAGTAGAATTCCAAATATTTTATATTATCTATAATTATTTTAAATGGAATTTTTCTTCATACCTCTTGCTTCTGGATTTTGTTGGTAATATATAGAATTCTTATGATTTACCTGGATTTATTTTGTATCCTGCAAGTTTCCTACGATTGTGATTATTTTTAGAATTTGTTTTAGTTTATTCTCTAGTATTCTCTACCATCATTTCATCTACAAAGAATAATAATTTGGTTTCCTCATCTCTTCGAACTCCTTCAATTCCTTTTTTTCACTCATTGATGAAGCTAACGTTCCTAATAAACTGAATTGTAATGTTTACATTGTTTCACCCTTGTTCTTCTTGGAAATGCTTCTAGTTTATCCCCATTACATATGACACTTGCTGATAATTTTAGGTAGAAGCTACTGAGTGGAAAACTTCATTTATTCCTATGCTTTCTAGTGTTTTTATACCAATTGGTGTTGGATTTTGTTGAGACATTTACTGTATAAATCAAAGTAATCATATGATTCCTGGTAATTTGGTTATTGATATATGTTAATTTGGTTTTCCTAATATTGAATCAGCATTGAATTCTTGGCATAAATTCTACTTGGTCATAGTGGATTATCCTGGTGATAACTAGCTGTAATCTCTTTACTTATATTTTATTGAAGATTTTTGCATCAATATATAGTAGAAAAATTTATGTATAATTTTATTTCTCTTTGTTAAATCTATCTGATTTAGCTATTAGCTTCATATTTCTGTCAAAAAGGGAATTTGGTAGGATGTCTCCTTTTCCTTTTTTCAGATAATTTGCATAGTATTGGAATTGTTTGATAAAATTCACTTACTTATAAATTCATCTGGCTGTGAAGATTTTTTCTTAGTGAGTTGAAAAGGTTGTTCAATTTTTTTTATTGATATTTAATATTTATTCCCTTTCATAATCAACAATCTATTTTTTGCAAGCATTCATCTATTTTTATTTTCCATTTTATTGGCATACAGTTGACAAAATAGCCCAAACTTTGCTCTAATTTCCTTTCAATGGTGGAAAGTTTCCCACTTTTTGATGCTACAATTTGCTTTCATTCTTTCTTTTTCTAATCATCTTAAATAAACTTATATTTTATTGGTTTCCATAAAAAGCAACTCAATTTTTTTTATTTTTAATGTTTTCACATTTTATTTTATTAATGTCAGCTTTCATTTCAAATTTCTATTTATTATTTAATTATTGGGTGTTAATTTGTTCTTTTCTAAGCTTTTTTTGAAATGTCCAATCATTGACCTTCTTTTTCATTTTATTCAAGTAAGCATTTGAGAATAAAGTTTCCCCAGAAAGTGCTTTGACAGTATCCATAAATTTTGTTATGCTCTTTTTTATTATTCTTTTTAACTTTATAATTTAAAGTTTAGTAATTTTTGTGTCATTTAGATTAATATACCTGAATTCAGCAGAAAGGAGGAGATGATTCTCAAATTTTCCTTTGGCTTGAATGAGACAAAACCACTAATTATAATGATGTGGTAAGTGGAACAATTATTTTGGGACAATTTCTTTTCTTTCTTTCTTTCTTTCTTTCTTTCTTTCTTTCTTTCTTTCTTTCTTTCTTTCTTTCTTTCTTTCTTTCTTTTCCCTTTCTTCCTTTCTTTCTTTCTTTCTTCCTTTCTTCTTCCTTCCTTCCTTTCTTTCTTTCTTCCTTTCTTCCTTCCTTCTTTCCTCCTTCCTTCCCCTTCCTTCCTTCCTTCCTTCCTTCCTTTTCTTCCTTCTTTCCTTCCTTCCTTTCTTCCCTTTTTCTTCCTTCCTTTCTCCCCTTCCTTCCTTTCTTTTTTCTTTCTTCCCTTTTCTTTCTTCCTTTCTTTCTTTAATCTTTACAACTATGAAGTCAAGTTAAAACATTTTCCTGTCTTTTCTATCTCTATGTCTCTCTGCCCCCTCTCTTCCTTGTCTCTTGTCTCCTCTCTCCCTTTCTCTCTTTCTCTCTCTCCACACACACAACACACACACACACACACAAAAAGACCAGAAGAAGCATACATTAGGGAAGTCCCAATCAGCAAGCACTGCAAACGTGAAGGATTGGAGAAGATCCATGATCAGATTTTAGAACATGGTATTCCATAAAACAGTGGGCCCAAGGCTACAACGAAATCCCTCCCAAAATTAAAAAGGTTCAAGGGAAAAAAAGTCATTCAAGGAAGTAATTTCAAACTTTCAAAAAAAGGCAAACTAGAATTAAACAAAAATTTGATCCCTGATATCAATCCCAAAATAAAATAAAAAGGAAATTGAAAAAAAGAAAATATAGCAATTCAATGGAACTAATTGTTTACATTAAAAAATTTGTTATCATTATAATTTTAAAT
Organism: Sarcophilus harrisii; assembly: GCF_902635505.1. Taxonomy (NCBI): domain Eukaryota; kingdom Metazoa; phylum Chordata; class Mammalia; order Dasyuromorphia; family Dasyuridae; genus Sarcophilus; species Sarcophilus harrisii. The sequence continues at coordinate 251,077,905 of NC_045431.1, forward strand.
ATTCTACTATTAATAGTATACATAAGTTATATATATATATATGTTATAGGTATAATATAAATTTGAGGATATAATAAAAATTAAACAAAGGAAACAAAAGGGTAAATGGACACAGAAACAAAGATGAGGTAGAATTAAATTATATCACATGAAACATGAATGAAATGTCTATTACAGTGGGAAGTAAACAAGAAAGTGAATGTGCATAAATTAAAACTTACTGTGATCAATATTGGATCAAAAGAAGATTTAATATATGCAATCAGTTTATTAAATATCTCTTTACTTTTTTTACTCCCATCTATCTTCTCTGTTTTAAGGACACAGAGGACAAGGGAAAATTATAATAATTGGTGATAAAAGCCTATAATAGTAGGGCAGATGAAAGGGGCAAAAAATTTTCGTTCATTTTTTTCCTCAGGGTATTTCGGTTGGGATTTTTCTAGGATAAATATAATTATTTCAATAAGAGTTTAGTTGGAATAGACAGAAAATATTAATGATGGTTAGGCCGGAACGTGAAATCATGTGATGTTTCTAATTGAGGCATAGCTTTGAGGGGTTTAAACCAATAAATAAAAATTATTTTAATTTTCAAGATGTTTGCATTATATGTGACCAATTTTCAAATATTTTGGTCGATATTTCTATAAAATGGCATAAAGCTGTGATTGGAACCACAAATTCCGAACATTGAAAAATAAACTCCAGGGGCGAGTAGAGGTTAGGGTAGCTTGGTTTTAATCGTGGACAGCATCTGCTTTTAGTCCTAGAGAGGTACTGCTCATGGTAATACATTTCTGGTGAGTTCTTAATTGGTAGTTCAAAGACACCCTTGTCAACTTCAGCAGTCCGGGGCCCAGGGTTTAAGTCTTGAGTTTACTAATGAGTCAAAAGATAAACCTCATATCAGTGTTTCATACTTATAATTGTGTCCTATAGCCTTAACTGTGGGGGGAAAATTTCATCTATTATAAGAAAATGGGGGAGGGAGGGAAGGGGATTAGAACTGGATGATTGCAGGTAAAATTTGTTCAAATGTCTCTCCTTGGCTTATAGTACTGGTGTGTTTAATTTTGTTGTGAGTATTAAATTAGTCAAAAGTACTAAAGGATTGAAGACGATTATTAGTGTATGATCATGGGTTTTGAGTTCTTCTATGATGGGAAAATCTTGAAAACCCAATGTATTGATATGGCATAATAAGATTGGGTTAAACCTTAAATTTAACTATGGCAAAGTTATGTAATTTTTTCTTATCTTTTGGAAATCATAATGGTTATGGGGTTGACAAATCAACTTTTTGGGGGTTCTATTCCTTCCTTTCTTGTTTACCTAAGCTTTAAGAAAACTTTGTTCAAATGTTGGTATGGAGGGAGCAACCATAGAGTCATTCGATATTATAGTTTAATTCTATGGAAATCTTCTCGTTTGGATGCGAATGCTTCTCAGATAATGAACACTATAAGGATTCACAAAGAGATGAAGGAAATTGAGGATAAGATTTTCATGTTTAAGCATCGGGTAATCTGGTATCTAATTCTGAGGGCCCAAAGGTTTGTGGGAAAAGGTTTAACCCAAAATATAATGAAAAGAATTTTTGCTTGTATCATTTAGTATATAGCCTGTGAATAAAGGGAATCAGGGACAAAGCCCCCTATAATGCAAAAAACCTTAGATGGGCGGGGAATGGGTACCCCTAGTATTATCGGGGACAATATCTAAGGATGGTTAGTTGTTCCGTTGGCCTCCGATTTGAGAAAGATAAAACCTGGGCCTAACTTGCTGGGATTTTAATTCCCCCGTGTAATGTACTATCAAATAAATACTTTTCCCGGGGAATAGAAAATTATAGGGCTGATGTAAATATGCTCGGTAACATCTAGCCTATGGTGAATTGTGATGAGCTCTAAAAACCTGGAAGCCAATGAATTTTCTCAACTTTCCTATTAACCAAAGGTTCTTTTTACCAATGTAAAATATGAGTTATTCCGAACCCGGTAAAATCAGAATATATACTTCAGGTGACCAAAAATCAGAAAAATGTTGGTATAAAATGGTCTCCTCCTCCAGCGGATCAAAAAATGTTTATTTAAATTACGGTCTTTAGTAGTATTGTGATGCCTGCCGCCATACTGGCAATGAAAAGGGGAGTAGTACTGCTGTAATTTTCGTCAAACAAATAATGGGTGTTTGATATTGGGAAATTCAGGGGTTTATGGATAATTTTGGTAATAAAGTTAATAGCATAGAATGGAGAAAACCTTGGGGAAGCGAAAAACAAACCCGAGGCCCCTCGTGAGCGGTTACCTGCTAAAGGAGGGTAAACTTTCATCAGTCCCCCCGCCTCAACTGTTGAAGCCAAAGGAGGAAAGGAATGAGGGTGGAACAGTCAAAGCTTATATTATTTATTCGAAATTATGTAGGGCTCCAATTATTAGGGAACAATCAGTTCCCAAAACCTCAATTATAATGGGAATAACCATGAAAAAAATTATAAAAAAGGCATGGGCAGTTCATTACATTATGTTTGGTCGCTCCGATAAGTCCTGGTTGGCTAGCTCTGCTGGAATTAAGAGACTTAGGCTGTGCCAACTATACCTGCTCAGGCCCGAATAGTAAATAAAGATTCCAATGTCTTTGTGGTTTGTGAAAAGTCATCCAGAATGAACATGGTAAATGGTGAGGATAACATTGAACTTAACCAAAGAAGAATAGGATCTCTTTGCCGGGAAAATTGGAAATGTTAAGGGCAGCTGTTAACTAAGAGATAGTGGGAAAAAACCATCCAGTTTAGAGGTAAAGATTTATTAAAGACTACCCCGGGACCCCCGCCTTTTTTTCAAGGCGGGGGTCTCTGAAACTTCAAAGGCTAGGCGATTTAACACCTGTTAGGCTTTGAAGGCCTTTGGTCGTTTGAACCCAACCTTTAGGGCTCTGAATATTACGTTGTTAAATTAAGGTAGCAAATCCAGGGCTTATATAAGGCTTAAGCAATTAAGGTTTGCATTGATTGATGCGGATAGTCTTTAGTTCTTAGTTAAAAAGGTAATAAATAATGGGGGAGAGGAGTAAGGGCTAAGTTACTGTTTTTGGAATTAGTATAAAATTTGTATTAGTTGTTGTATCATTGTTTTTAAATTATTGGTAGATGGGAAATGGTGAAAATGTGAATAAGTATATATAGAAAGGGTTAGTAGGGGGATGGGGCTAAAGTTTACTTAAATGTTACCATTGTTGATTAATTCTTGCAAAATAAGTCATTTAGGTGAAGCCAGAAGGGTGGTAGTAAGGATGAAGAGTAAGGAGGATGATGATGGTTGCTTAGGGTTTGTTTCATAGGCCCCCTAAGTTTGATTTGGTGTTTTGATAAGGGGTTAGAAATGTAGTTAGAGTGGCTATAAATAAATAGCAAGTGATAGAAAGTTGGGTAGGGTTAATTTGACAATGATTATTTCAGCCTATATGGGCCATAGAGGAATAAGTAGGATCTTTCTTAGGTGGGCGATTAAGGCCCTAATTTCCCTACAAATTGGGGGATTGCAAATTACTGGTTTTTTATTGGTGAGGCGATTTAAGAGAATAGGGTGGGGACAAATTTTGTCATTTAAAAGGATTATTCCTGTTAAATGACTTGCATCACTTCTGGTACCGGGAAAGGGGCAAGACATTTAAACCTAGAGCTAAGGTTTTGTTGAGGGAGGGCTCAATTGTCGAAAGTTTATTGGTTTTGATTTTTTGACCATGCATTGTAAATATAGCAAACATTATTACTAAGAGGCGGTAGCTTTTGGGGAAATATTTTGTGGCTGCTTCAGTGGCTCCTGGGTTGTTTGGGCTGTTATTATGGGGATAATAAAAATGTGTTGCAATCCATTCAGGTGTGAATCAGTGTTCACTAAAATAGTTAGGCAGGTTCCATAAAAGTGTTTAAGATGTGCATGGGGACATTAGTATGGGAAGGGTGTGAAAACCATTTTCAGGGCCCGATACTTATTTATGACCTTTAGGATTGGTGTAATGGGGCACAGGGTTTTGGTTCTTTTATGGTTCGAGTCCTATTATCCTAGAAATAAGGGTTACCCTATTATTTTCCTATCAAGATAATTCTTTTATCAGACATATTTCTATTTTGTGGCGGAATGCAGGATAAAGCAATTTAGGGGATAAATCATTACAAGCAAAGTTTTGGTAAAAGTTTTTCTGGGGGTATTTTGATTGCAAACGTGGGATGTTTCTCTAAGAAAAGCTTGGTGAAAAAATTTTTAGTATGACGATGTGTTTTAGGTAAGAAGGTTAAGATGAGGGAGGGTCCTGAATGAATTTGTATTCATTCAATTTTTGCATATTCTCAGAAAGAATATAGGAAAAGAGCCCAAACATATTCAATTAAAACCAGATACTAGTTCAGATTCTCCTTCAGTTAACAAAGGTGTCGGTTTGTTTTGATGAGATATATCATTTATAGCAAGAGGTCATTTGTGAAATAAGTCAGAAGTTTTCTTTGATTGATATTGTTTTAAGTGAAAGATCCATTGATTAGTATAATAGATAGAAGAAATAACAAGGAGACTTCATATGAGATTTGGCTACCTCATTCCAACGCTATTTTGAGTTAAATCATCGGATTGGATAGAATAAACTGAAAACCGAAGGGGAGGCAAAAAAGTCCTGGTTTTAGGTCTAATAGGGATTAGGTATGGGTAGGGGTTCAGATTGTTAAAGCAATAGAGAGGGCTAAATGGGGCAATAATAAATATTAGGTGGAAGAGGTTAGTGGGTGAAGTGGTTCTTTAGTAAATAGTTTTACTGCGTGGCAAATGGTTGAAAGAAATGTTGGCCCTAAATTTATTTTCGAAATTTATGCCCAACACTTTCTTCAATGAGGGAGGAAAGGACATGGGAGTTGGGAAATATAAGGTGAAGATTAATTTGAAACATTTATTGAAAGGGTTTGAACCTCTGGGGAGTAAAGGCAAACTTTTAATTACCCTCTGCCATCTTTAACCCTGTTCTTGGGGCATATAAGTTGATTTATATATTTAGATAAATTCATATTTGATTTGGGCTTTGGAATGTTGGCCCCATTTCCTGTCCTTTTATGGGAGAAATGAATTTAAGATGAAACCACCTGGTTTCTCCAGTCTGAACCCCAGACCCGTAGACTTTTTTTGAACAAACGAACCTTTAATAAAGGGTTGCCCCATTTGGATGTCCATCCAACATCGAGGTCGAAACCCTATTTTATAGGGCTCTAAATAGGTTGCTTTATCCTAGGTCTTTTGGTCAAAATATGGGTCAATTACTGGTTACATTAGTTTTCTCATATTCATTGGAGGTTGTTTTACCCGAGGTCACCCCAACCAAAGACTATAACTGAGGTTTCATATTGTTAATAGGTTGAATGTTGGTTTTTTGAGTTATGACTTAAGTCCAGGGTCTTCTGCTTTTATAATTTTCCCCCTCTGCCGGGAAGGCAATTTCACTGATTAGGGAAAAAGTTGAACCCTCTGGTGCCATTCATGTCCCCAATTAAAGACAAGGATTTTACCTTTGCGGTCAAAGGGCATTAAAAGTCATAACTCACGGGCGGCAAGCCCAAACTGGTAAACCGGGTGATGTTTTTGGAAACAGGCGGGGTTCAAATTTGGAGTTCTTTTTTCCTTTTAATCTTTCCTTTACATCAATTTGGTTAAAAAATATAAAGGATATATAAATTATAATTTTTGTTTGTTTAAGTGTAAAACAGTTGTTCCGATCTGTATTATGTTTGTGCAAGGGGAGAATATATTCAGGATTTTAGAATATCTTCTAAATAAAAATAAATTTCAAAAAAATTAGGGTTTTGATTAATTATAGGTATTAAGTATTAAATAAGTTTTTTAATTTCTTAATTGATGGCTTTTTAGGCCTGTGTTTTGTTTTAGTTCCATTATCCTCAGAAAAGTTTGTTACATATCAAAAGTTTCCCTCTTTTGGTAACATTAAATTTAAATAATGTCTATAGGTACTTGGTTAAATTTAAAGTTGAATAAAATTCATTTTTGGACAACCAGCTATCAAAGCGATAGGCTTTTCCCTCTATTTAAAATCACTCACTGTTTTGCTACAAAGACGAGTTTGTTCTTAACTGTTTTACAATAGCTCATTAATTTCGGAAGACGGGCTTTAATTGTTTTTGTCGTTTGCGGCTAAATATTATCAAAAGGTAAAGGTGAAGTCTTTGCTTTTATTGCTTATAGGATGAAATTTTCCGTTCCCTCAGGTATTCTCTTTGTGCCTGGATGTTTGTTGTTCTATCACCTTTCTAGGGCTAATAAATGTTTTGGGTGCGAAAAGTTTAATATACTGTTTTAGGATGGGTCTGCTCAAAATTGGTGGATTAGCTGAAATCTTTTTAGGTGTAAGCTAAATTTTAATTAAGCTACATTTTGTTGTCCAAACACTTTCTCCACCATTTACAACTTTTCTCCTCTTTTGCGTTTCTAATTGGGGAAAAGGTTTTACTTTGAGGAGGGTACCCGGGGTGTCGCCCCTGTCCTATTTCAATTAAGTTTCCTATTCTTTATTTACACAAACCTCCCTTCTGTCTTTTTTCAGTCAACAATCCTTAGTTCAATGTGAAAATTAAGCCCATTGCTTCCCCTTCATACCCACCTTGACCTAACGTTTTTATTTTAGATTTTGCTCACTTTGGAGCCCTATTGGGGTGACTGACGATGGGGATAAACAGTTGAGCAAAGAAGGGGGTGAGGTGTATCGGGGTTTATCATTATAGAACAGGCTCCTTTGGAGGTCTGGGGCACCGCCAAGTCCTTTTGAGTTTTAAGCAGTTGTTTAGTTTCTCTGGCGAGTGATTTTGTTGTTTAATTACCTGGTTTGCTAAGCATATGGGTTCATCCCAGTTTGTATCTTACTTTGGTTTGATTGAAAGTCCGTAAGTTGCGTATTTTAATATCAACGGGTATTTCCATAGTTGAGTTTAACATTTGTTTGGTTATTGTTAAAACCCTTTATGCCGTTTTCTGTTAATTTGGGTTAATCGGAGTTGGCTGGCACGGTTCAACCCTTGTTTATTATGATTTAGTCAAACCGTTATACTCAATGTTATACTGCTGCCCGGGGGTTGGTTGAACAAGGTTTGGGCTGGTCATGTCCATCCACTCCTTTATACTCTAGTAAAGAAAGGGCATACTCACTGGGTTGCAAAACTTAGTTAGGTCTAATAAAATTCAGTAAGGCCGGAAAGCCTCTGTGCCCAACTGATTAAGTCCATCTAAATTTTATGCTTTGCTTTGGTTAAGCTACACAAAATATTATGAATTTCAAAATTTATCAAAAATTTTGAAAATTTTAAAATTTTAAAGTTTTATACTGTCGTTTAAATTTATTTTTAATTTTTTTTTTTTCCATAAAATTTTAAATTTGGGTTAGAAAGGTTGTGTGTTTATTTAAATTTTATTTGTCTGTATTTTGCAGAGAATTTAAATAAGTAGCGGTATATTCCTTAGGCCCCGGTTATTATATGTTTTTAAAATATTTCTCCGAGGTATTCAGTTCCATACTAGAGGACATCATCTGGTTTTGGGTTTGAAAAGTATAAAATTTATAAGGGGTAGGGGTTTAGTTAGAAACTTTTATAGGTGTTATTTTATTTATTATTATTTTAAACCACACACACATCCCACACATAAAAATATATATACGGTATAATGCCACATAAATATATAACGTGTTACACGTAAACACAACACACATAACACACATATAACGGTATACCGTAACATATACACACAATAACATTATACACACACATATATACACCCACCTTTAACCCGCTCTTGATTACTTTCAGTCAGGAAATATTGCAGGGGGGAATATAAACTCATGTCTAAAGGTTTTTCAAAATTAATATGTCATCGATATTGATTATATGTGTAAATTAATTGATATCTATTATATATCTTAATATCTAAACAATATATATCTATCTTGTTTTCAATCAATTTAATCATCATTCCAATATCTGCCCATAATGGAAATAAGCGGTCCGAAAAGGTCCCATTGTCAGTTTAAATTCGTTGGCCTTGAAATTAAGTCTGCCAACCCCCAGGCTCCCGCCCTGCTGATAAACCACCCCAAATTAAAACTCCAACTTAACGATCACTGGAGATGCCGCGATATAGTAAAAACATTTTACCATCAAAATGCCTCGGAAAAGCATGGTTGAGCTGAAATAGGAACAATGGGCCTAAGAAACCAATAGCCATGGGGAAAGAAGGTTCATCCACAAGTTATGGGTTTGTTTGAAGGATATTATATCAGACGGGTTGCTGATTCTCGTGAGTTGAGGGAAAGGTAACCATAATGGTGGTGTCCCTTTGGTATAACTGTTGATCTCCCATGGGTTGATGTCTATTACCCAAATTATATTCTTTGTAAATATACATATTATTATTTTACATTATGAGTTATATTAGTAAAAGATATGAATTGTTAATTAATTGTTAATATATTATATTAATGTTTTATAAATATGATTTTATTATACTAATTATATGATAGAGGAAAAATGTATGCTCTATATACATAAAAATATTATAAAATTAATATATGTACTAATATATGAAATCTATATCACAAATTAAAATTTATAAAATTTCAAAAATTTTTTATGGATAAAATTAAATTTTGCAAAAAAAAATAAAAATATTTTGGGCGGAATATTTAATTGAATATGGTTTGGGGTTGTGGGGGCAAAGCCTCCCCTAAATTGGTCCAAGGAGTTTTTCATAGCCAAACAAGGCCAGTATTTTATTAAATTATTGGACTCTTCCTTGGTTTAGTATATTTTTCAAATAAACCCCAAAAGAGCAAAAAGGACAGAATTAGTAGGAAGTAGAATAATAATTTTTAAATGAACGGCTGCTCTCTAACCACCAATTCAGGTAAGTGTAATTAGGTTATAGAACGAATAGGGTTTGGGGAGACAGAAATATTATGCTTCGTTGGTTGGCTGTATTAATGGAATTGGAGTTGAAAGATGCTGTAAAGCGAGGACACCTCCTGTTTAGGGAATGAATGTAGAATGGCGTATGCAAAAAAATACCCTGGTTTGATTGTGGAGGGTTTGGGGGGTGAGAATTATCTGGATCACCCAGTGAGTCTGGTGAAAAAGATCTAGGAGGGTAGTACTGAAGAAATATAGCCTAAGGCGTCTTTTGTAGGTGTAGGGTGGTGGGATTTTATCTGGCGGGTTGATGCCTGATGGGTTGTTGGAGTGTTTCATTGGGAAAAGGGAACAAAGCAATGCTTATGATAAATGGTAGGATGAGTGAAAAGCAAAAAAAAGGTTGCCTTATTCTCGAAGCCTCAAATTCACTCTGCTGATTGTACCAATATAAGGGGATAGCAGTATAAATTTTATGGTGGCATCAGAATGATTTTGGCCTCAAGGAAAACATACAACAAATGCTGTTGCTATAACGGTAAGAAAAAATTACCGATGTTTATGCTGTGAGGAAGGATCCAAGTGATTCCTCACCGACTTAAAAATGGATATAAAAATTGGAACCCAAATTTAATTGAATAAAGGGCCGTATTATGGACAAAATGGCAGGAAAGGCAGTGGGTACGAGGTATAGGTATTGCTGGAAAGGTGTGAGGTTTGAATAATTAGGCTACTCCCAATGGATCAAAGTTTCATCAGGGAGAGTTGGATGGAGTGGGTAATAAAAAGTGGTTTAAATTTTTGGGAGGGTGTGTCCATATTAATCTAGTTTTTGTAGTTGAATTACAAAATGGTTTTCAGGTATGGGTTATGGTTTTCCATAAAACAATATGGAAATGATGTTTTTTAGCCAAAGTTAATTTTTGGTTTTGTTTGTTCTGCCTTCCCCCTGTGTATGGGGGTTTGGTCTTGTGGTTAGTGGGGGTTTAGTTTTTTGTTGCGAATATACGTTTTAGGGGAATTTTTTTTTGATTTATTTGGGAGGAATGTTATAGTGTTTGGTTATACCTGCTATGGCTACTGAAGGTACCCTGAAAGTTGGGTGGTAATATAGTGGCTTTTTGATGTTATTATTGAGTTTATTAATAGAGATAGTCTGGTTAATAGTGTGGGGAAATGGTTATGGCTGTTGGGTTTTTGATTTGTATTTTGGTTGGTCAGGTTGGAATGGGGTGTCTTTGTTGTATGGTTGTGGGGTTGACTATGGTGTTGCTAGGTTGAATTTTATTTATTACTATCTTGGTAGTTTTAGTTATTAAGTTTATAGTTATAAATTGGAGGATTATGTTATAGAGATTTGAAGGAAGGAAAATATTTGATAAACCCCTTTTTGGGGAAAGTAAAAGTAAGAATGGAGCATTTTAGTTGGCCTTTGGTCAGTTTTTTCAATCATCCCGATCAATTGTTGGTAGCAATGTGTTGATTTTTTAAACCTGCAGAGGTTTAGTCATGGAAGATTTGGGAAATAGCCTAATATTTTTGGAAGGTTGTGGGTTATGGTATAATTGGGTTTTTTTTAGTTGTGTATAGTTCAATTGAGATTGAATGCCCCAATAATTTTTAAATTTTAATAGGTTTTTTTATAGGAATAATTGTGGTAAGGAATGCTTGTTGTGGGAAGAGCCCGAAGAATACACCCAGACTATTTAATGGGGTTGGTTATGTTTGGGTTATTTTTGTTATTGGGGAAACAGGTAGGAATCGTGGTTCGTTTATGAAAGTGAATTACTCATATGCTGTAAAGGCGGAGTTGGTAGCAAAAGTTGATCTGGCTCATTTTCCATTGATGTGTTTATTTTCAAGATTATATTTGGTGAACCTGCTAAAAAGGGGTCCCTTAACGGGGCCTGTTGATTGCAGAGGATTATTGGGAGAAGTATGGTGTCCTCCTATTTCGGTTCTTGAATTGGTTATGAATAATGATGGACATGGGAATAGTATTGCTTTAAAAAAGCATGTGTGCAGAATGTGGAAGTGGTATGGTGGAAGCCTCTATTAAAGCCTAGTTGACTTGATGTAGAAAAAACATTTTTGATATCTTTTGGGTAATATCCAAATGCGAAAAGGTTGTAATTCCCAGGCATGTAAGTGGTTAAGGATTTGGGGTTTGTTGTAGGATTGAATAGGATTGTAGGAAGATACCTGCCAACTATATATGGGTGAGTAATGCTGTAGGGAGTAGGCCTTCTGGCTGATGGTATAGGGGTGTAAGCCAAATTGGGCGTTTTATTTGAAGGTTGGTCCAAGGGTAATTAGATGTTTTTATGAAGATATGTTGGATATCTCAGGGGGACATTATGATGTACTGATAAATCATATCCCCAATTGGTTTACCAAAAACCAAGGGCAGCGGTGTTTGGGCCGGTTTGGCCAAACACCATCTGATGAAAAATAAATATATTCTATTGAATTTGAAATAGATTGTTTGAATCAAGAATGATTATTGTAAATAAGAAGATAATTAAGTATTTAAAACAGTGAATGTTTGGGTCAGCTTATATATCAGTTGAGAACTTGAAAGATCATGTAAATATAATGCATTGGGATAAATATGATGGAAAATAATCTAATTTAAAGCTTATTGATAATTAAATGTATTAATAAAAAGTCATTTATTTAATTGTGGTTCTTGTCCAAGTAGATAAAAGTGTTAATGGGTAAGACTAAAAGAAAGATGAATTTGGTTTACATAATAGTGGGAAGTTGGTGGTTTTTGGAGAAGGATAATAGGTTAAAGGAAAGGTAAGATAATGATAAGTGAAGAAAAGTATTTAATAAATTTAATTACTTTTATTTGGAATTCCCAAAATTTTGGTTCCCTAACACCAATGGAAACTATTATCCTTTAAAATGAAAGGGGTTTTAATCTTAAAAGATTACGTTCTTATCCTTTCTGTTAAAGGAGGTTTAAGCCCTTATTAATCCAAATCTAATGTTTTATTAAACTATATTTGGTATGTGACCAAGAATAAATTTGGGGCAATAGAAATGATGAGTAAAGGCAGGAGGTGTAAGGTTATTATATATTTCTCGGTAAATGTTTTTGATGGAATGTTCAGTGAATTTGCCTCGTTTAAATAATTGGTTTATATAATGGACAGCTGTAATTCTTTTATAAGTAAGGAAAAGTTAGACGGGTGGGAATTACTAAAAGTTCCTAGAAGATTAATGAGGGGGGCTGAGCTAGGTTAGCAAGACTTGTAATAGTCATCAGGGCATATTGGGAGGGGTTTTAAAAACCCTCGAGGGGGATAATTGGCTTAGTGCTTCATGTTTGTTTGGCAGGCAGAAGAGGTTGAGGGGTCCATGGGCCACTTTGGGTGGCCCTTAAAAGCCTTTGGGGGATTGTTAAAGGGCTGCAATAATTTTAACCTATATGGTAAAAGAGGGATAAAGGCTTAAGATCTGTCTGTCTTAAAGATGGAGCTTTTATAATCATACCTCAAAGAGATGGATTATAAATGGATAACATAGGGTTATTAGTGGTTTGTAAATGCTTAATTGAAAGCCAACCCCATTTTAGTGAATGGCGCTAATACTATAGAGCCTGCAATGGGGGCTTCTACGTGTTTTGGTAATCAAAAGGTGGAGGCTGTGGTGGTATTTTAACTATAAATGCTATTATGCAGGGCGTATAAAAAAAGAGGTTGAATAGAAGAATCTGAATGGGTCTAATGTTATAAAGAAAGATGTGGAGGGTGAATTATTATGTGATAAAATGTACTAAGGGAGGAAACCCTAGAGTGTAAAGAGGAAATATAGGGCCCATTAAGTCCTTTTTGGCTACCCGCATGTAATAATGATAAGAGTAGGGTTGGTGTTTCGAATAGAATTAGAAATAATTAATTAATGCGGTAAAGCTATAATTAGGGAAAGTTAAACAATAAGTGTGGAAGATTTTTTTCAAAACCATCCTAGGTGGTTTTTGTGTAATTTTAGTGGCAAAGTCAGCATGATAAATGAGTATGGACCCGTGGGTAGGGGGAAATAATTTTAGTTATCCTAAGTCAGGTTGTGATAGAATAAGGTTAAGCTTCAAATGCTAATAATAAAGCTATGTACGGTGGTGTTAATTCAATAATTTTTGGAATATCATGTTAGGGAATAAGTATAAAGTTGATGTAAAATTTTTAATTTGTAATAGGTTTAAATTTTGGAGTAAATCATTACCATGAGTTTTGAGATTTTTACTAGTAGTCAAGACAGACCCCCTTAAAACGAGAAGACTAATAAATTAAGGGTTATAATATTGAGAATATGTGGAAGTGGGTGATTGGTGTTATAAAAAATAAGGATAAATTATCCCCTCTAGACAAGAAGTTTGGAATTGGTGGATTGTTAAAACCCTATTAAGGTAGTAGAAGGCTAGATAAGATTTATGTTAATGGAAAGATAATATTCATGGGCAGAACCATGATTTATTGAGTCAAATCAATTATCTTAATTGATTAAAACCTTTCATTCAAGGCCTTTTGAAACCACTCATATGCGGGCCCCTGTTAGCAGGATGATGATGGAGTAAGATAGAAATAGTATGGTGTTGGTTGGTGTTGAATAGCTCAGGGGAGGGGCGGAGAAACAACTTAAATCAAATAGTGAATTAATATACTGGAAGAATTTTATAGAAAAGGTAAGGCCGGGGCCCAAAGGGTCAAACCACATTCAGGCACTTTTCTGAATTAGATATAATTTTGGTAGTCAAAAGGGGTTAAAACAGTTCTGAGAGGTTGATTAGAAAGGGTTAGTATTAGGTTAATTATTTTCTCTGGTTTTACCCTTAATGATTGGAAACAGTAACTAATTTAACTAGAAAAAAGAGCCTCACCAGTAGATAGAGACATATAGGAATAATCTTTTCTAAAAGTGTCGTACGTGCAGCTTCAAATAAAGTGATGTGAATTGAAATGATAAAAAGTTGTCTATAAGGCATGATTAAGAATAAAGCCAATAAATTGTAAACCATGGAAGCCTGTTTACAAAGAATGTTGATCCAAAAACCATCAGAGAATTAAAGGGCAGTATTCTGTGGCTTTAAATTTAAATTAAGAAAATATTTGTTAAAACTTGGATTATTTGTTTGGGTTTATTCTAGACTGGATGAGCCAAGGTGAAACACCGGCTAGAAGAATCAAAATGGCACCTATGGATTAAGGATAGATTCCACAGGGGTAAAACCTCAATTCTAGAGCTGGGGATAGGCTTGAATGGTGAAAGCTCAGAAAAGCCTAGGAAAAAACCGATTAATAAAAGGGATATGCGAGGTTTTTTCTAAAGGGGTGATATCCTTGATAGGTTCCTTCTCTCAATATCCATCATCATTGGTTATTTTTAGAAAATAGTTAAAGTCCATAAATAAAGTAGTGTAGAATGGAAATGAAATCATAATTATTCCAGGTAAGGTAGGCGCATAGCTCGTGGTGGTCATGGACGGGTTTACTATATGGTAAGCATGGGTTTGGGGTCATTAGGTATCTTAATAAATATTAAATATAATTATGTATTACTGGGAATAAACTTACTAAAGGGTGAAGAACAACTTGGATTATAGCAACACCAGTTCTAAAATGGTTAAAGAAAGGGACACAGACACTCTTTGTCCTTCTCCACTGTTTCTCTGTCTCTATTTCCTGCTCCCTGTCTCTGCCCTTTGCCTCTCTCCCCTTTGCTCTCCCTCTTGCCTCTTTTTCTCCTCTCTCTTGTCTCTGTCTCCCGCTCTGTCTCTGTTTCATTCTCTATCTCTATGTCTCCTGTTCCCTCTCCTTTTTCTCTCTTTCTCTCTGTCTCTCTCTCACACACACACACACACACACACACACACACAAAAATTTTCTAAAAACCTGCTTGGTTTGACACATGGAGCATTCTCCTAGACTTGCACCCACCCACCAGCCCTTCAGCTTTCAGCTTCTTTTCTTTTCTTCCTTCATTGATTTTAATGTCATTGATGACGTAGTCCCCTATTGCCACAATCCTTCACATAATAGTAGCTCAAAAGTTTTTAAAATTGAATTCAATTGGCAATTCAAATAATGTTGTTCAGCAACACATAGGTAAAGTGGCCAAGATTTAAACAAGTAAATTTTGAGTAAAGGGTAAATTTGGGGATAGAGCCAAAATAAAGAACACATACTACTTTCTTGGACCTCCTCTGACCTTCTCTCAAACCAAGAGCAGATTAAGCCTCTAAACTGGTTTTAATGTAACAGAATCCTCAAAAATTTGGAGTACAATACATTTCTAGAAGATACTTTGGAACAAAATTAGAACAAGTCTGTTTCAATCTGGCAAAGGGACAGTCTGTCCTAGCCCAAACTGCAACATAGGGAGCCTGGAACAAGGAGCTAGGGCAGGAGGCAGAGTGTTTAAGCATCAGCACAACGGGAAATCTGTGAGGCTCTTAGATAAGCTTTTTTTGTTACAAGTGGGTATTTAGCAGATTTTCTGTAAAACTCCCAAAAGTGAATATATATAAAAGGAGAATTGAAAGCCATTAAGCCCAGCAGAATACAAGATCTGGCAACAATTACACAGCTCAGAAAGTCAGTCAGAAACAAGGCCCCAGGAAAAGCTAATGTGACTGCCACACCTTTGCTTAAGAGCAGATGTAAACTCTCAAAAAATGAGCAAAAAAGCAAAAAGAATTTTGACCATAGAAAACATTTATATAGAGGGAGAGCAGACTTTAAACCCTGAAGATCCTAAAAGTAAACCAATTCCACATGAAGCCTTAAAAAGGGAGCTATGAGCTGGTCCTCATTTAACAAAGCATTCTTGAAAGATTTCAAAAGGAATCTTCCAAGAGAATTAGAAGAAAAATGGTGAAAGAAAATGAGATCTTTGCAAAATCGTATGGAAAAGGAAAAACTCGAATTATCTAAAGAAAAGTCCTTAAAATAGATCTGATAAAATGGGGAAACCATATGCCTACAAAAATGATTTGATGACATAGAAAAAGCATATTACTCCTTATAAAATAGATAAGAAAATGATCTCTATTTATTTTTTTAAAAAATAATGTTTCAAATAGAAAAAAATGAAATGAACAAAATTCACTTCAATTGACCAAATACAAAAGGAGCTAAAAAAGGTAACTGAAAGCAATAATACACTAAAAATTATTATTGAACAAATGAATGTAAATGACTCATTAAGACTTCAAGAAACAGTCAAACAAAAGCAAAAAGTGAAAAAAAATAAATTGAAGAAAATATGGAATACCTCCTTGGGGTAAGCATTTTTTGGAATTCCTGAAAGCCATGAGGAAAAAAAAAAAGGAGCCGAGACATTCTTTTTCAGGAAATGATAAAGGGAAATTGTCCTGATGCCCTAGAATCAAAAGGTAAAATAGCCATTCAAAGAATTCATTGATCACTTCCTGAAAGAGATCTCAAAATGAAAACTCCAGGAATATCATGGCTAAATTTCAAAATTATCAGACCAACAAAAAAATATTTCAATAGACAGAAAGAAACAATTCAAATAATTGCGGGGGGGGGAATAAAGCGAGGGGGGGGGGGCAATCAGCATTACCAAGGGCCTAGCAGCTTCCAATTTAAAGGATCTAAGGGCCGGGAATTCAATATTCCAAGGCAAAGGAACTTGGATTATAGCCAAGAATAAGCTATCTAGCTAAAATGAGCATTACCTTTCAGGAAAAAAGATGGATGTACAATGATACAAGTTAATTTCATTTATTTGTAATGAAAAGATTGAAGCTGAATAAAAAATTTGATCTCCAAATGCAGAAATCAAGAGAAGCATAAAAAGGTAAAAAGGAAAGAATTTATGAGAACTATATTTTTGTTATAGTACTTAGAAAGTGCAGGTATAATTTGATTTTATTGTGATAATATGAAAGAGAAACAGAAGGTAAAAAGGGGATTGTACTGGAAAAAGAGGGAAAAGGGGTAAAATAAGGGAAATTAAATCTCATGTAGAGGCAAAGAAGACCTATTATAATTGAGGGAAAGAAAGGAGGTGGATGACCATTGTGTGAATCTTAACTCTAATCCATTTTTTCTCAAAGAGGGAATATTAGACATATTTGGTTTCACAGAGAAACTTGCCTTACTTTCTAGGGATGTGGGAGAGGAAAGGGAAAACTAATAGTAGGAAAACAGAAGTAATAAGGAAAAGGGGTTAGAAAGGAGAGAGCCTCTAAAGGGGAAGAAATGTTTGAAGGAGATCGTAGTCAGAAGTAAAATACTGGGGAGGAGAAAAAGGGAAAGGAAAAAGAAAAGAATAACTTGGGGTAAATAAGATAGCAGAAAACAAAAGAAATGGTTATTTTAACTGTGAATTTGAAGGGATTAATTCTTTCATAAAATAGAAGCAGAAAGTAGACTGGATTAAATTTCAGACTCCTACAATATATGTTATTTACAAGAAACACATTTAAAGCAGAATGATACATGATACAATATAGAATAAAGGTAAAAGACTGAAGCATAATTTATTATGTTTCAGGTGAAGTAAAAATAGCAGGCCATTCTGATCCTGATGAGATTAGATTCAGGGAACCAAATGATGAGATTTGGGTTCCTGGTGGTCAGGGAGTTAGATGATAAGGTTAGTGAAAGTTTCAGGCTTCAGGGTAGAGATATGGCTCTCCTAAATCCCACGGGGATTTGGGAGTTTTGGGGAGTCCCCTTCTGGTGGTGCAGAGGTCCTTTGTAAAGGAATTTACAACCCAAAAAACTAGACTGATTAAAAAAAAAAAAACGGTTTATTATTGGCATTGGGAAGTCAGCCTTTGCTATGCATGAATAGAAAGGTTGAATTCTTTAGTGGCAAAGTTTGACAGAGAAATAAAGGGGTCTTTAATTGGCAGGATTCAAGAAGAAAGTCTCCTTGAATGAGTTTTAAGAGAGATTCAGGTTCCTTCAATCTCAGATTAAGCAAAAGCAAAAAAATGGACCTAATAGAAAGAGATAAGGAAGGAAATTATATCTTGCTAAAGGGTACCATAGATAATAAGGTGATATCAATATTAACCATATATGTACCAAGTGGTATAGAATCCAAATTCCTAGACTAGAAGTTAAGAGAGTTTTAAGGACAAATAGACAACAAAACTATAGTGGTGTGAGATGAAGTGAATGAATCTGGCTCTGAGTCCCACCCTGGCTGAGTTTGTCCAGGCTAATATGCTCTATTCTAATTACATCATCATAGGTATGAATCTTGTGGAACTATATTAAGGACTAAGTACATGTACTAAACTAGAGAACTATTAATCACCATGCTAAAATAGATAACCATTGTCTTTATCAATTCCACTGACTTAACACCCTGTAAGAATCCTTGTTTCAAGTACAAGAGTTCTGGCCATAACAATTAAAAAAAATTAGGTGTGATAGATCTTTGGAGAAAATTGAATGGAGACATAAAGGCATTTACCTTTTTCTCAGTAGTTCAAGGAACCTATATAAAAATTGACCATGTATTAGGGCACAAAAACCTCAAAATCAAATGCAAAAAGGCAGAAATAGTAAATGCATTTTTTCATATCAATATACAATAAAAATCACATACAATGAATAGCTAGGGGAAAATAGACCAAAAATTAATTGAAAGCTAAATAATCTAATCCAAATGAATGAATGGGTAAAACAACAAATCATATACACACTAAATAATTTCATCTAAGAGAAAGACAATAATGAAGCAACATGCCAAAATTGGTGGGATGCAGCCAAAAAGCACATTAAGAGTTATTTTATATTTATACGTGCTTACTTGCATAAAACAGAGAAAGTGAAAGTCAATGAAATGGGCTTTCAACTAAAAAAAGCTAGGAAAAAAAACAAATTAAAAACTCTCAATTAAATACCAAATTTAAATTTTGAAAACAGAAGAGGAAATTTAAAAATTAAAAATAAAAAAATATTGAATTAATAAATAAAACTTAGAATTAGTTTTATGAAAAAATCAACAAAATGATAAATCTTTAGTTAATTTGATTAGAAAAAAGAAAAGAAAGTCAAATTGTTAGTCTCAAAAATTAAAAGAGAAAATTTTCCATCAAGGAAGAGGAAATCAATGCAATAATGTGGAGTTATTTTGCCCAACTATATGCCAATAAATTTGATAATGTAAATGAAATGGAGGAATATCTACAAAAATATAGATTTCCCAAGGTAACAGAAGAGGAAATAAATTATTTAAATATTTCCATTTTAGAAAAAAAATAGAAAAAAGCTATTAATAATCTCCTTAAAAAAACCTTCAGAGGCAGATAAATTTATATGTGAATTCTCTCAATTATTCCTTAAATGATTTAAATTTATTAAAATTCCTTAAAATCCTTAAAAATCATTTAAGGAATAATTAATTCTTGTATTATATAAACTATTTTAAAAATGGGGAGAATATGAGTCCTACAAAATTCCTTTAGTGACACAGATATGGTGCTAATAGCTAAATCAGGTAGGGTAAAAATAGAGAAAGAAAATTATAGACCAAATTCTGTAATGAATATTGATGCAAAAATCTTGAATTAAATATGAGCAAGGAAATTACAGAAAATCATTCCCAAGATAACACAGAATGTCCAAGTAGAATTTCTACCAGGAATGCAGGACTAGTTCAATATTAGGAAAGCTATTAGCATAACTGACTATATCAATAACCAAACTAACAAAAAAACATATGATTGTTTCAATTGATGCAGAAAATGCATTTGATAAAATCCAACACCCATTCCTATTAAAAACACTAGAGAGTATAGTAATAAATGGACTTTTCCTTAAAATGATCAGTAGCATCTATTTAAAACCATCAGCAAGCATCATATATAATGAGGAAAAGTTGAAACCATTCCCAATAAGATCAGGGATGAAACAAGGTTGCCCACTGTCACCATTAATATTCAATATTGTATTAGAAATGCTAGCTTTGGCAATAAGAGAAGAAAAAGAGATTAAAGGAATTAGAGTAGGTAATGAGGAAACCAAGTTGTCATTTTTGCAGATGATATGATGGTATACTTAGAGAACTCTAGAGAATCAACTAAAAAAATTATTAGAAATAATCCACAACTTTAGCAAAGTTGTAGATACAAAAATAAATCAACATAAATCATTAGCATTTTTATATATTACCAACAAAGTCCAGCAGCTAAAGATACAAAGAGAAATTCAATTCAATATAATTGTCAATAGTACAAAATATTTAGGAATCTATCTTCCGAGGGAAAGTCAGGAACTATATGAACATAACTGCAAAACACTTTCCACACAAAGAAAGTCAGATCTAATAAGTTGGAAAAATATGAAGTGCTCAGGTGTAGGCCAAGCAACTATAATAAAAATTACAATACAATCTAAATTAATATACTTATTTGGTGTCAATCATTAGATTAGTCAATTAAACTCCCAAGAAATTATTTTACAGATCTAGAAAAAGTAATAACAAAGTTCATCTGGAAGAACAAAAGTTTAAGAATTTTAAGGGGATTAATGAAAAATGCCAATGAAGGTGGCTTAGTTTTGACAGAACTAAAACTATTTTATAAAGTAGCAATCATTAAAACCATATAGTACTGCCTAAGAAATGGAGCAGTGGACCAGTGAAATACATTGGGATTACAGGAAAAATAGGAAATAAGTATAGCAATCTAGTATTTGACAAACCCTAAAAACCCCAGCTGTTGGGATAAGAACTCATGATTTGACAAAAACTGCTGAGAAAATTGGAAATTTAGTAGAAGAAACTAGGCATTGACACACAATTAACAATAGCAAGATAAGGTCAAAATGTTTTTATTTTTTTAAATTTAGACATCAAGAGTGATATTATAAGAAAATTAAAAGAACAAGAACATTCATCTCTCATC
Source organism: Sarcophilus harrisii (assembly GCF_902635505.1). NCBI lineage: Eukaryota > Metazoa > Chordata > Mammalia > Dasyuromorphia > Dasyuridae > Sarcophilus > Sarcophilus harrisii. The sequence continues at coordinate 251,098,751 of NC_045431.1, forward strand.
ATTTGTGACCAAAGAATAACTGGAACTCATTATTGAATATCAGATAGATAACTTTGATTATATTAAATTAAAAAGTTTTTGTACAAACAAAATTATTGCAGACAAGGTTAGAAGGGAAGCATTAAAATGGGAAAACATTTTTATATTTAAGGGTTCTGATAAAGGCCTTTTTTTCTAAAATATATAGAGAACTGACTCAGATTTATCAGAATTCAAACCTTTCTTCAAATGATAAAAGGTAAAAATTTGAACAGATAATTTTCAGATGAAGAAATTGGAGCCATATCTACTCCTATGAAAAGGTTCTCTAAATTATTAATTAGATAAATGCAAATTAAGACAACTGTGAGATACCACACCTCTTAGATAGATTAAGATGACAGGAAAAGATAATGATGACTATTGGATGGGATGTGGGAAAGCTGGGACACTGATACATTGTTGGTGGAACTGTGACCAGATCCAACCATTCTGCAGAGCAGCTTGGAACTATGCTCAATAAATTATCAAACTGTATATACTTTTTGACTCAGAAGTGTTTAACTAGGCTTTTATCTCAAAGAGATCTTAAAGGAGAAAAAGGGTCACAGCCACATGTGCAAAAATTTTTGTGGCAGTCCTTTTCATAGTGGCAAGAAACTGGAAACTGAATGGATGACCGTCAATTGGAGAATGGCTGAATAAGTTATGGTATATGAATGTTATGGAATATTATTGTTCTGTAAGAAACAAAAAAAGAGGATGATTTCAAAGAGGCCTGGAGAGACTTACATGAACTGATGTTAAGTGAAATGAGCAGAACCAGGATATCATTGTATACTGCACCAAGAAGATTATGCAATGATAAACTCTAATGGACATGACTTTTTATACAGTGAGATGATTGATGCCATTTTCAATGATCTTGTGATGAAGAGAGCCTTCTACACGCAGGGAGAGAACTGTGGGAACTGAGTGTGGATCACAACATAGCATTTTCTGTCTTTTTGTTGTTTGCTTGCATTTTGTTTTCTTTCTCATTTTCCCCCTCTTTGATCTGATTCTCTTGTTCATCATAATTATGATATATATGTATACATATATTAAATTTAACATATATTTTTAACATGTTTAACATATATTGGAATATTTTCCATGTAGGGGAGGGTTGGAGGGAAGAAAGGGAAAATTTGGAACGCAAGGTTTTGTAAGTGTTGATGTTGGAAAATTATCCATGAATATATATTCAAAATAAAATGCTTTAATAAAAAAGAAGTAAGTTTGACTTTTCTAGGACAACAAGACAAAATATACTCAGGTTACACGATGTTTCTGTAGAAAGCAGCCACTATTTGAGATAAAGGACACTCATCAACCCAGTCGAGGAATAGAGAAATAAATTAGACATCATAGAAAGCAGTGTATATCTTTAAGTATAATCTATTATACATTTTTAATATATCATAGAAAATTTATGAAAAGGAAAAATCTATTTCTTAGCTTCAATGTGACAAAAGGAAAGGAAAACTATTTTAATTATTTATTTTTTTAGATTTGACCATTTAATTAATGCATCAAATCATTTTGGAAGGAATTTTCTCAGTGCAATAATTACATCCTTATTCCTCAGGCTGTATATTATGGGGTTTAACACTGGAGTTACAATAGTATAGAAAAGAGCAAATATCTTGTCTGATTTAGCCGAATGACTGGATTTGGGTCGCAAATACATAATACTAGCAGACCCATAGAATAAACATACAACCATGAGATGAGAAGAACAAGTAGAAAAGGCTTTGGATTTCCCAGAAGTCGATGGTAGCTTCAGGATGGTGGTTATGATTCTGAAATAGGATATGAGTATTAACAGAAAGGGAATTATGACAAAAAAGAAAGTATTAACATGGACAGCGATTTCTCTCTGATATGTGTCCCCAAAGGCAACCTCCAGCAGTGGTGAAGCATCACAAAAAATATGATTGAGTTTGTTAGTACCACAAAAGTTCAGAGAGAAAATATAATATGTGACACCTATCTGAGCTGGTATCGCTGTGATCCAGGAGGCAATCACCATTTGGACACATGTCCAGTGATTCATGATGAGAGGATAGTAAAGAGGCTTACAGATGGCTACATATCTGTCATAAGCCATCACAGCCAGGAATAAGCACTCTGCAATTCCTAGAACATAAAGGGAGCAAGTCTGTATAGCACAGGACAGGAATGAGATGTTTCCCTTCTGAGTCCAAATATCTCTTAGTATTCTAGGGAGAGTGACTGATGTGTAACAGATTTCTAACAAAGAAAAATTTCCAAGGAAAAAGTACATGGGGGTTTGAAGAGCAGGACTTGTCTTAGTTATAACAATGAGCAGGCCATTTCCTATAAGTATATTAATATAGATGATTAAGAAAATTCCAAATAGAAGACTTCGGAGGTTGGGAAGGTCAGAAAATCCCAGGAGAATGAATTCCACCACGAATGTAATGTTGCTTCTTTCCATTTGCTCAATTTCTAAGGGCTGTAGAAATATTGAATTCAAAATGAGCAAATAACTTTCTTTCCCTAGGTCTCAGTTTCTAACTTAGAAATATAGAAAGGAAGATGGACAGAAAGTCTTGTTTAAATGACCTGTTATAACACTGGTAACCTTTGTAATTTATATTATCTTCCTATATATACTCAGCATTTATTATTCTATTCTACAAAAGTCACTTCCAACCATTAACATTCTATATTTTCTTTTAGAAAGTGAATATAACAAATGAATTTAGGTACATTATGTACTATATGTCTGACAACATACCAATGTTCTAAAACTATCTTTCTTGATTATTAGAGTAAAAATATAGACGTTTAGAAATATCCAATAACTTCTTTGAAATTACCCTAACTTTCATATCTACTTTCTTTATCACTATTTTACCATTAACATTTTGATTTCTCAAGGGTTCTCCTGATACCAGAAGCCATGGCTTTACTAAAGATATGAATTCTATGGAACTGGATAAATTTTTAATTTTCAACAGTCTCCAACAGCCTTAAGAGATTTGTTTTGTTAGTTTTTTAAAACTTTGTTCATGATTTTTTCCTATCTCTGGAAAAAAATTTTTCCTACTCATTTCTCATCAGAATGTTTCCATTTTCTCAAGACCTATCTCATCTTTACTTGATCACATTAACTAGAAGACATTTGTCCCCTCATGGAATTACTTGATCATGAAAATTAAACCATGAATTTCTAATTAGCATTTATGGACTTTTTCCTATATTTTCATATATGTATTCCATTTTGGTTCTGAAATGCTAAGTTTTCAGATGATTTACATGGTGCTAAGTGAAATGAGAAGAACCAAGATAATATTGTATATAATAACAATAAGAATATGTGATGATAATCTGTTGGACTTGATTCTTTTCAATAATTAGGTGATTCAAAGCAATTCCAATAGATTAATAATTAAAATGCCATCCACATCCAGAGAGAGAACAGTGAAGACTCCGTGTGGATCAAAACATAGATTTTCACCTTTTTGGTTATTTTGATTATTTGTTTTCTTGTTTATTTTTCCTCTCTAATCTTTTTTTTGTTTGTTTTTTGCCATTTTGATCTGATCTTTTTTTGCTTGCCATGACAAATATGGAAATATGTTTACAAGAGTTTTACAATTTAATCTATATTAGATTACTTTCTGCCTCAGAAAAGGGAAGGAGGGATGATAGGGAGAAATATCTGGTACATAGATTTCTAATATTAATATTGAAAAGAATCTATGCATGTATTTGGAAAAATAGAATACCATCAAAACATTAAAATTAAAAAAAATATATTCTAAGGTTTTTTTGACAACAAGGGTCTTGTCTTATATCTCCATGTATGCTGAACAATAACAAATAACAAAAAAATACTTGTTCAATATGTGGATTACTATTGTGATATTAGTTCAGGAATATTTCCTACTCCCAAATGCCTTGTTTATGAATAATGTTTAAAATACCATCTTTAGAAATTTTGTCATCTGTGATAATGGATGAATAATATTAAATTAAGTTTTTCTTATTTCAAACTTTAATTTCAACTCTTATTCTATTCATTCCCTATGCTATAGCTATCAAATTATTAAAAAACAATTATACATAAAATATTATTGTGTATCTATGCAAATATAAACATATACCTATATATATGCGCTTGTTTACCTACACAGATACATATGTGCACAGATACATATATACTCACATATATATTGTACAAATATATATATATATATATACAGAGAGAGAGAGAGAGACATATATAAACAGATATAGCCACACAAAGAAACATATACACATTATATTGAGTTTTCAGCTAAAACATGCATCTCGTAAATCTATTCCATGCAGGAAATGTCAAATCATGTAGTAGCTCAAGGTTTTTGAAGGCACATATAGATGCAGAAATTGATATATTTAAAGCATAATGATAAAAGAACCAAAAATATTGTATTTTCTTTTAATTTAATAAAGATCTATTCTGATCCCTAAATATGATATCTCTCTAGCCCTTTTAGTTCTTCAATTGTGGTCATTTGGGAACACATTCAATCTGTACTCATAGAATTCATATTGAAGTCTCTCTTTTAGTGCTTATTAGTTGCTGTCTTGAATAAGTGATTTAATTTATTGTGCCATGGCTTCCTCATCTATAGTATAAAAGGATCACAGTAGTTCTGAGATCTTTTACAAATCAATGTTTATGATTCTGTAATCAGGGAATATGTCAATATCACTTAATTTTTAAATATCACTCATTTCCAACCTATATTTCTGAACATTAGAAAACATGAAACAATATTTAGTTTTACTCTATAAGGCAGATTGATGGGATTTCACTTAGAGAACTGACTAGAAGATAAATTAGATAAGTAAAATGCATTTGCTTTTTCATCTATGAAAAGGAAAGCAAATTTCTACTTACACCTGCCTTTTGTTAGAATGATTATTTTAAATTGGGAATTCAAAAAAACTGAAAATTGTTCAAGTTCAATTTAAGACATCAGTGTCAGCATCATTATTCATTCATTGTCATTTTACATGGAATTATTTCCTAGAGAAGTCACAATTCTATTGATAACTTTAAGTCATCAATGTTCTATGGATATTTGTATAAGCAAAAAAATGGGTTTTAAAGTATTATGATGCCAACTTATTATCTATAGGCTCACACAAAACAGCTTTGGGAAAATCTGATGACAAAAAAGTCATTTTATTAGGAAATTGCTCCAACTTCTTTTGGTTGACTTCTGTATCTTAAAATCTTTTATTTAACGTAGATTTGAAAGAAAAATATTTAGTGTGGAAAAAGCAATTTATTCTTAATTTTAATAGTTAAGTACTTAGAACTTTTAAGACTTCTATAACTTTTTCTATGAAACATTATATAAAGAAAATGGTAGGTAAAAATTTTGCCTGAATTAGTGCACCAATTTGAGTTACTTTATTTGGTCACGTCCTAAGCATAATTTCATTCTATATTTTCAGCATATAGTTTTATCATTTATTGGCTAATAAAAGGGAGTAGGATTTGGATGTAAAATTGTATCCAACAATTTGTCAAATATTCTTTGCTATTGTTCAAACATTAGTGTCATGCCTGATTTTTTGTTAACCATTTGGAAGTTCTCAAGGCAAAGACATTGGAGTGGTCTGACATTTCCTTTTTTAATGCCTTTTTAAAAGTGAAGAAATGGTGACAAAAAGGGTTAAGTAACTTCTGTAAGGTCACAAACACATTTAAACTCAGAAAGAGGCTGTCATTGCACCACATATCTACCCAAATCCATTTACTTTAAATTGTTACAAGCATATATTATAATGTTTGTTGTCCACCTTCATTACTAAGGCTGAACAGCATTGATTGGTAAGCTATAGCTACTTAAGGAAATTGTTTGCACAATGTCTATTGATAATTATCTGGTGCCAAATTTCCTCTCTTCCCATGTGTAGAGAAATATAGATTAATTCATCAATTTCAAAGAACATATGTTAAAATTGCAATTTGGACTAAATTCTCATTAATCTATATTTAGGGAAAAGCTACTCCATTCTAGCTATGTGACCACATGGAAAAAGCAAAAACAAACAAAAGATATAAACATATGAATAAAGTCAAAACTCAACTTAAAGACTTTGGTCACTCTAATAGTGACCTACCTTAAATAAACATCAAATTACTAAGAATTCCTCCTTGAGTATATATCTTTCTTTCTGATTTTCTTCACTAAACCATATCTCTTCTCTAAAAAGAATAGGAAGAGTGCCCTTTTTTTGGTCCATTGTATTATTATTATTTTTTTTTTACATCGATGTAACTTCTTTTCCCAAGATCTAGTTGTTGGCCACTCTATAAACTAACACCTCCCAACACACACACACACACACACACACACACACACACACAATCACATCAGAGTATATCTCACAACAAATTAGAACTTTGTAAAACAAATCAGGAAATTTGTCATTTCAGAAAATAAATACCTCATTCATCACACATTATTTCTATGCTAAGTGGAGACATGTATGCCTCAGTGTCAGACAGGATACTAATTAGTATTCTGTACTTTTATAAAAAAAAAAGGGTGGAGGTCTCTGAAGTAAGTGATTGTCTTTCTAACAATAGGATATTATTTTCCTTTTCCATAAGATATTTTATGGTCCTTCAATAAGCTTTTAGGTTGCTAAAATTTTCATGTTTTGTTTCATAATTACAATTGATAATGTGGGTTCATTATTGACCCACATTCAAGATCATACTAATTTTAATGCCGAATAAAATAAGGAAATTTATTGCAGATGCATAGTTATAAAACTCACAAATTAGGAGCAGCTAGGTGGAGCAGTGTATAGAGCACCAGCCCTGAAGTCAGGAGGACCTCACTTCAAATCTGTTCTCAGACAATGAACACTTCCCAGCTTTGTGACCTTGGGAAAGTCACTTAACCCCAATTGCCACAGGAAAACAAACAAACAAACAAAACTATCAAATTAGCTAATATTTTTGGTGTTTGATGATTTGTCAAGTATATTATATATTTTTTTCTTATTCAATAAACCAAACACATTGAGGTATGGAAAATTAAGACCTCCTTTTTACAAGGAAGGTAATCCAGTGTCAGAGAGTTTAAACAACATGAGAAAGTTCTTAGAAATATCAAATATCAAAAAAGGGATATCATTCCAGGTCCTCCTGTGTTCTATGCCAACAGTAATGGCCCAATAAGAAGCCACTTCAGTATCAGAATAAGGCATAAAAGAGAACAGAAACAAAAAAGGTCATTTTAGTTGTATTAAATTTAATGCAAAAATTTTAATGTAAAAACAATTAAGGAACATTAATTTTTATATACTTCTGAAAATCTTTGATATTAAAATGACATTTGAAATTGTCATAGAAAAAACTAAGATCCCATATTCTTGTGTATATAAGAAATCAAAAAAGGTTACCAGATTATATATATAAAATAAGAAATTTTCATTAATCATTATAACAACATTACTAATAAGAGAAATAAAAATTGAAACACTTTGTTTCCTTTTTCACAAATAATGATAATAAGGTAAAAATTTTAAATAATCACTTTTTAATATCTTAGAAAAATATACACAAAATTATAATGTTGTCATGTAAATGGTGTGAGAAAACCTTTGGAATTATGCAAACATACACTCAATTACCTATCACCATCTTTGCCTCAGCAATCTCAATAATGGAGCAGTAAGGAAATTAGTGACAGCTTGATCCTGCAGGAAGAAAAGTGCAGATTTTCATCCAGCAATACGTGAACATGTTTTGTCAAATGGATATAATAAAATGTTGTATAAGCTGGAAAGTTATTGTAAATAATTAAAGAAGGAGTGATAAACAAGTTTTAAATGATATCAAGGAAAAAAAGTATAAGCCGTATAACAGCAGCCACAATCACTATATAGTTGTAAAAAAAAAAAAAAAAGGAAAACTAAGGCATAAGTGAGTCTGCATTAATTTCATAACAATTTATGTATCAAAAGCTGATTGATATTTACTCCCTCTTAGCATTGTAGGTCAGGAGAACTAAGATTATGGAAATTTGAAAAAGCCATCAATTGAACATATATAACCCATATTAGATGTTTATATTTGAATTATTTTTATCATGCAGAGTTTTTATATGTAATTTCCAATAAAATATTATTTTAAAATGAAAATCACACATGAAAATAAATTAAAAAGTAGTTAAATATAGTTTTAATATTAAATAGTATATATTTAACACATCCTTTTCTGTTTTCATTGTTACAAAGGATATGGCAGTAGCATTATACAAGCTAATAACTGTGCTGTAAGAAAAAAAAGAGTGGAGGTAATAAAAAGAAGAAAAGATTATAGAATAAGGAACTATAGAAAAATTACTCTGAGGCTATTTAGCTAGCCAAGGAATAAAAGTTTTGTTTTGTTTTTGTTTTAATTTTTGTCTAAGTGAATGGGTCAGAGCTTATTGTGTGTGAGGGAGAGGAAATAGTTCATTCTTTGTGCATTTCTTCCCTGAATATATGAGCTCTCAACATTATTGAGTATTTCAAAACATTTAGGAAGCTTCTGGATGAGTAGATCTGCAAATTTCTTCATAATCAGAGAATTTAGAGTTGAGCAAGTTAAACGTTTCACACTTACCTCTGTTAGATGACATTAAACCATATTCAGTTGCTTCCTTTAATTCACATGTTGAAAATAAAATGAAAAATAGTAACTAGCAAAAATAAGTTGCTTTAATTTTTGGGAAATTCTTTACATGTTATCAATTTATCCTCACAGCATCTCTCTAATATAGTTATCACTTGACATATTAGGAGACAATGCTCAAACTATCTGAATAAGTTGATGAACTTATAAGAGCATGGTTTGAATTCAAGGATCTCAGGACTTTTCAATTAATCTATTGTTTTGTTCCCTTGAGCATTAGCCTATACTACTGTATTCTATCTAACTTTAAAAGTGGAACCTGATTCCTTCTAAAAAATGATTACTTTAGATTAAGTCACCATACTTTTAAGTACAAGTCATTCTCGTCCTTCTGTATTATCTAGGGAGAGTTTTCCCATGATTCTTACCACATTTTAATGTCAATGTTACTTTTTCTTAAAGTTTGGTTCTCTAAGGATCTTCTTAATAACACAGTGTTACACAGTGGAAAATCTGGGATTTGGAGCCATGGAGCTATAAAGAAACCTTAGCAGTCTTAGTTTCTAACTATCTAATAATTGAAAAGTTAGCATTCCTCTCTTACTTATTTTTTAACTTTTTGAATGATGTTTTGAATTCTATGAATCTTTGTTTTTTGTGAAAAATAAAGTAAAAAAGGTAGTATGTTTTAACCATATTTATTATTATTATAAAATTGATACCAATGCTTGCCTTCAATTATTTGAAAATCAACCATTCCCTTTTGTCTTGGAACAAACATGATCTTTTTCTTCACATCTACCAATGAAAGAAAACTTTTGGTGTTTAACTACCTAGCCCTCACTGTTCAGATCTTGGTAGTTTATATGAGTAATCTCATACTGCATTGAAGCACAAAGTATAATCACAAGGAATTCTGGATTATCAATCATAATCTGTCAGTTTGAATTCCTATTCTATTACTTTTTTTAACTGAATACCTTTAATAATATATTTTTCTGACTTAATTTGATCCTGTCTGAAAGTAATGTATTAGAAAGCTGTTTCTCTTATTTTTTTAACCCTAATCAGAAGACTTGAATTAAAACAGGAAAAAAAAAGAACTAAAATGACTCTGGTATGATTGAGGGCTCTGGACCTGCTCTAATCAGATCACCTGTTCTAAAATTAAGTTCTAAGTCCCTGCCTTTTCCAGGCATTCTATTCTATAATTAATATACCATCCAATTCTGACATCTGATTTCCCCCAAAACTCCCAATACGTGGTATTCCAGATAAACTCTTAGAATTATAGACTTTTAAACCTGTTTTTCAGCTGAATTCTCTTTTATGCATATAAATGAGGGGAAAGGGGAAAAGAAAGAGAAAAGGTAATGGAAGGGAAAATAGAAGTAGTAGGGGAAAGGTGTAAGAAAGAGGGACAGGTTGTAAAAGGGGAGAACAATCTGAGGGAGATTATAAGCAAATTCAGAAAGCAAAATTCAGAAGCAAAAAGTCAGGGAGGAAAGGGGGAAAGGAAAGAGAAAATCTTAACTTGTGGTAAATAAGATGGCAGGGAATACAGAATTAGTTGTTTTAACTGTGAATGTTAATTTGATGAACTCTCCCATAAAATGAAAGCAGATAGAAGACTGGATTAAAAGACAGAATCTCACAATAGGTCATTTACAAGAAACACATTTAAAGCAGAGTTATACATATATTATAAAGACAAAAGGTCAGACGAGAATGTATAATGCTTCAGGTGAAGTAAACAAAAGCAGAGGTAGAGATCCTGATCTCAGATCAATCCAAAAGCAAAAAAAAAAAAAAAAAAAAAAAAAAAAAAAAAAAAATTATATAATTAAAAGAGATAAATAAATGTAATAACCGCTCTATCATCCAGGACACTCCAGAATCAGCTGGAGTCACAACAAGCAAAAGTCCTTAATCTTTATTCTGGGTCTTAGATGCAGGATTGAACAGGATGGAAGCAGATTCTGCATGATCGCCTTCCTCCTTGTCCACTGCCAAGAGTGTGTCCCTTGCTCATCTTATTCCACTCCTTGGTCCCTCCTACAATCCTCTATACACCCATCATTGAGCCAGGACAGACAGTGGAAAGGACCATTTTCCAAGCATATGGCCATAGAGTACTGTCCAATCAGTAGTTAGCCTCAAGTGTCCGGCAGTCCCGACCTCAGTGCATCAACCCAATACTTTCAGCCCTCTACAGATAAGGAAGGAAACTACACCATGCTAAATGTAAAATATCAATACTAATCATATATGCATCAATTGATATAGCATCCAAATTGCTAAAGGGGGAGTTAAGAGAACTTCAAGAAGAATTAGACAGTGAACCTATACTAGTGGGTGATCTCAACTTTGATCTCTCAGAATTACATAAATCAAACCTCAAAATCAATAAGAAATAAGTTGAACTAATTAGAATTTTAGAAAAAAATGAGATATGATTGAAAATTGAATGGAGATAGAAAGGAGTATACTTTTTATTATCTGTTCATGGAACGTATACAAAAATTTATCATGTATTAGAACATAAAGATCTCAAAATCAAATGGAGAATGGCAGAAATTATAAGTACATTTTTTTCAGATCACTATGAATTAAAAATCACATGCAATAAAAGGCCAAGGGAAAATAGATAAAAAATTAATTAGAAACTATATAATCTAATCCAAAAGAATGAATGAGTGAAATAACAAATCATAGACACAATTGATAAGTTCATCCAATAGAATAACAATAATAAAACAATATACCAGTATTTGAGGAATGAAGCCAAATAAATTATTAGGGGAAATTTTATATCTCTATAATTGTTTACTTGCATAAAATAGAAAAAGAGAAGATCAGTGAATTGAACTTTCAACTAAAAAAGCTAAGAAAAGAACAAATTTAAAACCCTCAATTAAATACCAAATTTGAAAAAACAACAACAACAACAACAACAACAAAAAACAAAATAAATAAATGTTTAGTTAATTTGATTAGAAAAAGGAAAGAAGAAAATTAAATTGTTAGTCTCAAAAATGAAAAGGCAGACTTTCCACCAATAAAGAGGAAAGCAGAACTACAAATAGTAGTGATTTTGCCCAAAAATATGTCAATAAATTTGATAATCTAGGTGAAATGGATATCTATAAAAATATAGATTGCCTGGGTAAACAGAAGAGGAAATAAAATATTCAAATAGTTCCATTTTAGAGAAAGAAATAGAACAAGCTATTAATTATCTACTTAAGGAAAAAAAATTCCAAGATGAATTAACCTGTGAATTCTACCAAATGTTTAAAGGAAAAAATTAATTCCAAATTATACAAACAATTTATAAAAATAGGGAAAGAAAGAATCCTTCCAATTTCTTTTTATGACACAGACATTATGCCAAAACTTAAAAATTAAATTTTACAAGAGACCAATAGTGAGACCACTATTCTATTTTATAGAATTAAACTATGTAGGTACCTTTAGAAAAAGATATAGAACAAGCTATTAATTATCTCCCTAAGGAGAAAAAAAAACTCTAAGATGAATTAACATGTAAAAGGTAAGGTGAAAACAGAGAACTGCAATAATAGGCTAATTTCTCTAATGAATATTGAGCCAAAAATTTCAAATAAAATAATAGCAAAGAGATTATAGCAAGTCATCCCCAGGATAATCCTAACTCTAACCCTCCCTTCCTCCACCTCTCCCCAGTGCTTAAGCAGTCCAATATATACTAAACATTTGGAATTGATTTATATACACCTCCACATCCATCATGTTATACAAGAAAAAGACAAATTATGAAATGCTTTGTATATTTTAAACATTGTTTAATTATTTATTTCACCCACTGAGATTTCATACTTTCAGTGTTGGAATATCTGGATTTGCATTTTACTACTGGACATTTTTCCTATAAAAATGTTGTGACTTCAGTTACCCTCCTCCCACACCAGCATTCACTGGTACAATACTTTTTTTTTTTTCACCTAAAGTTACCATTTTATGTTTTCTAAATTTGGTACAAATAACAGAGGTAATACAGTGTTAACCACTTTTAGATATTTTCCATCAAGATATACCTTTCAGATTCTCATAGACCATTCATTGGTTTCATCTATATAAAATATGGTAGGGGAAAAATTGACTGATAATAAGCAAAAACTAACTTTTAAGAATTTATAAATTCTATAAAATAGAGACCACTATCGGTCTCTTGTAAAATTTAATCTAAAATGAAATTCTGCATTTGACAACTATTATACTTCATGTTTGATGGCTATGTACATTACTTAAATGTGATTCATTCTCTCACGCTCCCCCTCCCTCCTTTCCTTCCTCTCTTCATTCATTGCTCCTTTCTTCCATCTTTTTTCCCTCCCTCCCTCTCTCCTTCTTGCTCTTTCCCTGCTTCATTCCCCTTTCATCCCTCCCCACCTCTTTTTTTACCTTCCTTCTTATTTCCTTCTTAACTTCCACCCCTTCCTCCCACTCTCCCTTCCTTCTTTTCTTATATCTTTTTTTCTTCCTTCCTTCTATTCTTCTTTCACTCTAATTTTCTTTATTCTTTCTTTCTGCCTCAATTTCTGCCTTCTTTTCTTCCATTGGTTGCTCACCTTTAAAATCAGATCAATCTTAATGTCCTTATCTATTTAAGATTTGTACAAGTAAAATTTGATAAATAATTTCTAAAAATTTGAAATTTGTAAAAATTATCAAATTTCAAAAGATACATGTACATATAAGGCAACATCAATATAATTAAATATTTTTAAACTTATCATAATAATTAGAGACTCATTAAAAGAATGGGAAAGTTCTAGTATAAGGCAGAATAACAAATATGATCTTATACATTGTTTTAATTTATTATGAAAGTCTTACATTGCTTAGGTATTAGCATTAGTAATATTTGTTATTGTATTGTCTTTGAAATCACTGTTTTTATTTTTTTATTTTTTTATTTTTTTTTAATTTAATAGCCTTTTATTTACAGGATATATACATGGGTAACTACAACATTAACAATTGCAAGCCTCTTGTTCCAATTTTTCTCTGCTCACACCTCCCTAGATGGCAGGATGACCAGTAGATGTTAAATATATTTAAAAATATAAATTAGATTACACAATAAGTATACCTAACCAAAACGTTATTTTTGCCTTAGAAAAAAGAATCGAACTCTGAAATATTGTACAATTAGCGTGAAGAAATAAAAAATGCAGGTGGGCATAAATATAGGGATTGAAATTCAATGTAATGGTTTTAGTCATCTCCCAGAGTTCTTTTTCTGGGCATAGCTAGTTCAATTTCTTCTGCTCCATTAGAAATGATTTTCTGTTGATCTCGTTTGAGATGGCCTGATCCATCAAACTGGTCATCATATAGTTGTTGAAGTATATAATGATCTCCCATAAATTCCTGCTCATTTCATAACATCAGTTCATGCTAAGTCTCCAGGCCTTTCTGAAATTATCTTGTTGGTCATTCTTACAGAACAGTAATATTCCATAATTTTCATATACCACAATTTATTCACCATTCTCCAACTGATGGACATCATTCAGTTTGCAGTTTCAACCACTTCAAAAGGGCTGCCACAAACGATGGTACATACAGGTCCCTTTCCTTCTTTATAATCTCTTTGGGATATAATCCCAGTAGTAGCACTACTGGATCAAAGGAGTATACACAGTTTGGTAACTTTTTGAGCATATTCTCTCCCAAAATGGTTGGATTCGTTCACAATTTCACCAACAATGCATCAATGTCCCAGTTTTCCACTTCCCTCAGCAGTATTATTTGTTTCCTGTCATCTTATGCCAAATCTGACAGGTGTGTAGTGGCTCATCTTAGGTTATCCTTGGTGGTGCATTTCTCTGATTAATAATGACTTGGAGCATCTTTTCATATGACTGGAAATAGTTTCCATTTCTAATACATCTGAGGGTGTCTGTTCATATCCTTTGACCATTTTTCAATTTGGAGGTAAACGATTTTTAAAATAGAGTTAATTCTCTATATATTTTGGAAATGAGGCCTTTATCAGAACCTTTGACATAAAATATTTTCCAGTTTATTTGCTTCCCTTCTAATCTTGTCTGCATTGAATTTTGTTGTACAAAAACTTTTCAGTTTGGTATAATCGAAATTTTCTATTTTGTGATCGTGTGATCTCTAGTTCTTTAGTCATAAAGACCTTCCCTTCCACAGGTCTGAGAGTAGTATCCTGTGTTCCTCTAATTTATTAATAATTTCATTCTTTATGCCTAAGGTCACTTGAACCCATTTTGACACTTATCTTGGTGTTAGGGGTGTTAAGTATATGGATCAATGCCTAGTTTTCTGCCATATTAGTTTCCAATTTTTCTAGCAATTTTTATCAAACAGTAGTTCTTATCCCAAAAGCTGGGATCTTTACAGGTTTGTCAAAGACTAAGTTTTTATATTTATTTGACTGTTTATCCCTTGAGCCTAATCTATTCCACTGATCCAACTAATCTGTTCCTTAGCCAATACCAAATAGTTTTGGTAACTGCTGCTCTATAATATAATTTTAGATCTGGTACAACTAATACCATCATTTGATTTTTTTTCATTAATTCCTTGAAATTCTTGACCTTTTTGTTTTATATATGAACTTTGTTGTTATTTTTTTCGAGGTCATTAAAATAGTTTTGGGACTCACAGTTGGTATGGCGCTAAATAAAATAGATTAGTTTAGGTAATATTGTCATCTTTATTACATTTGCTCGCCCTATCCAGAGCATTAATATTTTTCAATTAGTTGAATCAGACTTAATTTGTGTGAAAAGTGGTCTGTAATTTTGCTCATAAAGTTTCTGATTTTCCTTTGGCAGATAGATTCCCTAAAAAATTTTATATTATCAGTAGTTACTTAAATGATTTCTCTTTGTAACTCTGACTGTTGAATTTTGTTAGTGATATATAAGAATACTGATGACTTTCTGTAGGTTATTTTATAATAACAACTTTGCTGAAGTTGTGGATTATTTCTAATACCTTTTAGCAGAATCTCTGGGGAATTTCTCTAAGTATGCCATCATGTCATCGGCAAAAGTGATAATTTAGCTTCCTCATTGCCTATTCTTATTCGCTTTAATCTCTTTCTCAGCTCTTATTGCTAGAGCTAACGTTTCTAATACAATATTAAATAGTAATGGTGATAGTGGGCAACCTTGTTTCACTCGAATCTTATTGGGAATGGTTGCAGTTTGTCCCCGTACATATGATGCTTACTGATTGTTTTTAAATGGATGCTGCTGATTATTTTAAGGAAAGTCCATTTATTCCTATACTCTCAAGTGTTTTTAATAAGATGGATGTTAGATTTTATCAAATGCTTTTCTGCATCTATTGAGATGATCATATGGTTTCTGTTAATTTGGTTATTAACATGACAATTATATTGATAGTTTTCTAATATTGACCAGCCATTCCTGGTATAAATCCTATACTTGATCATAGTGTATTATCTTGGAGATGATTTTCCTTAGTCTTTTGCTAATATCTTATTTGAAGATTTTAGCATCAATATTCATTAGGGAAGTTGGTCTGCAAAAATTTTCTTTCTCTATTTTCAGCCTACCACCTGGTTTTAGGTATCAGTACGATCTGTGTCATAGAAGGAATTTGGTAGGACTCCTTCATTCCCTATTTATCAAATAATTTATATAACATTACAGTTTGGTGTTCTTTTTTAATGTTTTGGTAAAATTCACATATAAAATCCACATCTGGTCCTGGGATTTTTCTTAAGGGGAATTTATTTGTTGCCTGTTCCATTTCTTTTTCTGAAATGGGACTATTCAAACAATTACTTCCTCCTCTGTTAGTCTGGAAGTCTGTATTTTTTGGAGGTGGTCATCCATTTCCTTAGATTATCAAATTGTGTGGCATAAAGTTGAGCAAAATAACTCCCTTATTATTTCTAATTTCCTCTTCATTGGTGATTCTCACTTTTCATTTTAAGACTACTAATTTCCATTTCCTCCCTCCTTTTTCTAATCATAGTTACTAAAACATCTATTTGTGTGGCTTTTTTCATAGAACCAACTCTTAGTTTTATTAATTAGTTCAATAGTTTTTACTTTTCAATATTTTTAATTTCTCCTTTTAATTTTAGAATTTCCAGTTTAGTATTTGACTGGGGTTTTTTAATTTGGTCTTTTTAGTTTTTAGTTGCAAGCCCAATTCATTAATCTTTTCTTTCTCTGTTTATTCTGATAAGCCTCTAAGGATATAAAATTCCCTCTTATTACCGCTTTGGCTTGCATCCCACAAATTTTGGTATGATGTCTCATCATTGTCATTATCTTAGATAGAAATTATTAATTGTATCTATAATTTGCTGCTTCACCCAATCATTCTTTGATAAGTTGTTGGTTTCAATTACTTTTGGTCTATTTACACCTAACTTTTTTTGTTGAATGTAGTTTTTATTGCATCATGATCTGAAAAAGCATTTACTAACTTCTGCTTTCTTGCATTTAATTTTTGAGATACTATGTCTAATATATGGTCAATTTTGAATAGGTTCCATGAACTACTGAAAAGAAAGTATATTCCCTTCTATCGCCATTCAATTTTCTCCAAAGATCCAACATACCTAATTTTTGTAATATTCTGTTACTTCTTTAATTTCTTTCTTATTTGTTTTGTGGTTTGATTTGTCTAATTCTGAGTGCAAGGTTGAGATCTCCTACTATTACAGTTTGTTGTCTAACTTTCTTCTTGCAACTCTGCTTCTCCTTTAGGAAGTTGAGTGCCATACCACTTGGTGCATATGTTTAATATTGATATTCTTGTTGTTGCTACCTTTAGCAGGATGTAGTTTCCTTCCTTATCTTTTAATTAGATCGATTTTACTTTGTGATCTGAGATAAGGATGGCTACCCATGCTTTTTGACTTCACCTGAAGCATAATAATTTTGCTCCAGCCTTTACCTTTACTCTATATGTATCCCCTGCTTTAAATGTGTTTCATCAAACAACATATTGTAAGGGTTCTGACTTTTGATCCAGTCTGCTATCTGCCTCCTCTTTTATGGTGGGTTGTCCCATTCATTTATAGTTGAGATTACTACTAAATCTGTATTTCTTGCCATCTAATAACCCCAGATTATGCTTTACTTATTCTTGCCTCCCCAGCCCTCTCTTTCCCCTTGCAAACTTATTGCCCCTCTTGTATCACGATACTTATCCTCTTTATAATCCTCCTTCCCCCCTTTAGTCTTTCCTCCTTCCTTCCCTTATTACTCACTCTTTTCCCTTTTCCTCTCCCCGTTTTTAATGAGGCAAGAGAATTTTCTCTAAAACAAATGTCAATTATTTTTCTTTGAGCCAACTCTGATGTGATAAGATCCACAATGCTCCTACTCCCCTCTCTAAGTTTCCTCAGATATGATAAGTTTCCTTAACCTCTTTGTCGGATGTGGTTTCCTCTTTTGTCCTCCTTCCACCTTATTCTGCCATCGTCCCTTTCCATATCTATTTCCCTTCTTTATGTTATATCAGTACAATCAAAATTATACATGTATTCTTTTTGTGTATATCCACAACAAATACAATTCTCAAGAGTTATTTTTTACCTTTTCTGCATCTCTTGAGTTCTATGCTTGGAGATCAAATTTTTGTTTGATTCTGTTTTTTTTCTTCAGAAACAAATGGAATTCATTTGTTTCATTAAATATCCATCTTCTTCCCTGGAAGAAAATGCTCAACAATAGCTGGGTGATTTATTCTTAGCTGCATCCAAGTTCTTGTGCCTTTAGAACCTATATTCCAGGCCCTTCTTTCCTTTAATGTAGAGGCAGCCAGATCTTTGGTGATCCTTAGGTATTAGCATTAGTAATATTTGCTATTGTATTATCTTTGAAATCACTGTTTTTAATTTTTTTATTAATCCATAGTTTTTTTTAGGAGACTGTTAACAACAATAATGTCTTTGATCATGTTCTAGTTAAAGTACCAGGTATTTACTTAAGTAGGAATTTTTAGTTTTCTCAAGATATAGAAAATTCTCATGTCTTTATCTAGATTTGATGAATAATTTTAACTACCAAATTTGTCATTGATTATACATTTTAATTGGCGATATCTATAATATTAATTATATATTAGAGTTTCCTCCTCCATACCCTTAAATGATATTTAATGAACAGTAAAGCTGTGCTTCTTGAGGTTAGTGCTTTTATTATTTCTATTAGAATGGATCTGATGTATATGTATATGCACAAAACTTTTGTTCTTTTTTCATCATATAGCAAGTATAGATACAAAGAAATCAAGGGCAGTAAAACAAAGTCATGAAGATGACATATATTTTAGCAAGAATCAAGTAAAGTTGTCCTCCCTCAGTCCTATCAACATAAGATGCATAAATATACTTGGGAGTGACAAAGAAATCTTACTCATTGAGGTGACATGATCACAGAATAAGTACAACTCAGAGGGGCAAAATGTTAAATAATAAATGCTACATATATTATCAATAGAAAATTTCATTTCATGAATGTTGAAAGAGAATTAGAATTAAGACTTGAATAAGCTTATAGTAAATGGTCTCTCAGAAACTATCATAAGCAAAAACTAAGATCCAGAATAATTTCACAACTTTTTGAAGGACTAACAATAGAGAAATCATTCAACCTTCCAACCAAATCTCCAACACCTACACAAGGACATGTTAAAGTTGGTATTGGTGTTGATGTTTTTCCCTGTCACCTGACACGTAGTCAGTTCACTTTGGGATTTTCTTGGCAGAAATCCTGCACCAGTTTGACATGTCCTTCTTGAGAACATTTTTAAAATAGGAACAAAAATATTTATTTCACTTCTTTTAGCAGTGACAATGAATTGGAAACTGCTGAAATGCCTGTAAATCGAAATGGTTGAACAAGTTGTGATAAAATACTATTCTGATATAAAAAATGATGGGAGGCTGTATTCAGCAAAACCTGGAAAAACCTATGTGACATAATACACCAATACTCTACCTGGTTTAGATATTGTCACCATATTTTTTTCATGAAAGGAATTTGATAATCCATTTACCATATATTTTTTCCAAATAATTTATATAGTATTGGAATTAATTGTTCTTGTAATTTTGGTAGAATTCACATGTAAATCCATATGTCCCTGAATATTTTTTCTAAAGGAGTTGGTTAATAGATTTTTCTATTTCTTTTTTTTAAAATAGGACTATTTAAATAATTTGTTTATTCCTCTGTTAAGCTCAGAAATGTATTTTTGCATCCCTCTATTCCTTAGATTATCGACTTATTGACATATAGTTGGGCAAATAACTCTTAATTATTTATAATTTCCCTCTCTTCTTGAGTACGAAGAAGTTCTCCCTTTTCATTTTTAAGATGAACAATTTTACTTTCTTCTTTTTTCTAATCAAATTAATGAAAGATTTATTTTGTTTTTCATAAAACCAACTCAATATTATTTGTTAAGTCAATAGTTTTCTTATTTTCAATTTTATTAATCTACACTTTATTTTCAGAATTTCAAATTTGGTATGTAATTGAGGTTTGAATTTATATTTTTCCTAGCATTTTTAGTTGTGAGCCCAATTCATTGATATTCCCTTTTTCTATTTTATGCAAGTAAACAATTAGAGATATAAAATTTCCCTAATAATTACTTTGGCTGCATTCCAAAAATTTTGGTATATGGTTTAATTATTATTCCATGGATGAAGTTGTCAGTTGTGTCCTATGATTTGTTGTTTCTCCCATTCATACATTAGGATTAGGCCAAATTAATTCCTTTTCTTTCTTTCTTTCTTTCTTTTTTTTTTTATTAAATAACTTTATTGACAAGAGCCAATACCAGGGTAATTTTACTAACATTATCCCTTGCACTCACTTCTGTTCTGATTTTCCCCTCCTCCTCCACCCTCTCCCAAAGATGGCAAGCAGTCCTATACAAGTTAGATGGAATTTACAGTAGATCTTGGATACAATATATGCAGAAGAACCGAACGATTTTCTTGTTGCTTAAGGAGGATTGGATTTAGAAGTATAAATAACCTGGGAAGAAGAACAAAAAATGCAAGCAGTTGCATTCATTTCCTAGTGTTCTTTCTTTGGGTGTAACAGCTTCTGTCCATCACTTGATCAATTGAAACTTAAGTTAGATCTCTGTCTTTGTTGAAAATCCACTTCCATCAGAATACATCCTCCGCCACAGTATCATTGTTTGAAATTATAATGATTCCTGGTTCTGCTCATTTCACTCAACGTTAATTCATGTAAGTCTCACCAATCCCTCTCTGTGTTCGATCCTGCTGGTCATTTCTTACAGAACAATAATATTCCCTAACATTCATATCTTTGAATTTTACTCCATACATTCTCCAACTGATGGACATTCATTTTCCAGCTTCTGGCCACTACAAACAGGGCTTTCTTTACAAACATTTAGCACATCAGGTCCCTTTCCTTTTAGTATCTCTTTGTGGTATAAGCCCAGTAGAGACACTGCTGGATCGAAGGGTATGCAGTTTCATTACTTTTTGGGCATAGTTCCAAATTGCTCTCCAGAATTGCTGGATATATTCACAATTCCACTAACAATGTATCAGTGGCCCTGTTTTCCCAATTCCCCTCCAACATTCTGCATTATCTTTTCCTGTCATTCTGTGTGAAATCTGACAGGTATAGTAGTATCTCAGAGTTGTCTTGTTCATTTCTCTGATCAATAGTGATTTGGAACACTCACTGTGAGTAGTAATAGTTTAATTTCATCATCTAAAGGGTGTCTGTTCATATCTTTTGACCATTTTATCAATTGGAGAATGCTTGATTTCTTATAGAGTTAATTCTCTATATATATTGGAAATGAGTCCTTTATCAGAACAACGACTATAAAAATCTTTCCCAGTTTATTGTTTCCCTTCTATTCTTGCCTGCATTAGTTTTGTTTGTACAAAAAACGATTTTCAATTTGATATAATAAAATTTTTCAATTTGTTGTCAATATTGATCTCTACTTCTTTAGCAGCATAAATTCCTTCTCTTCCACAGGTCTGGGTAAACTATCCTATGCTCTTCAATTTGTTATGATCTCATTCTCTTGAGTACCTAGATCCTTGAGCCATTTGACCTTATCTTGGTGTGTACGGTGTTAAGTGTGGGTGCCTAGTTTCTGCCATACTAATATCCAATTTTCCCAGCAATTTTTGTCAAATATTGCATTCTTGTCCCAAAACTGGGATCTTTGGATTTGTCAAACACTAGATAATTAAAATTATTGTCTGTTTTGTCCTTTGAACCTAATCTGTTCCATTGATCAACTAGTCTATTTCTTAGCCAATACAAGATAGTTTTAGTAACCGCTGCTTTATAATATAATTTTTAGATCTGGTACAATAGGCCACCTTCCTTGATTTTTTTCATTAATTCCCTTGAAATTCTTGACCTTTTGTTTTTCCATATGAACTTTGTTGTATTTTTTTTCTAGGTCATCAAAATAGATTTTGGAAGTCTGATTGGTTATATGGCTGTAAATAAATTAGTTTAGAGCGTATTGTCATCTTTTATTATATTTGCTCACGGCCCCAATCCAAGAGCATTTAATATATTTTTCAGTTAGTTAGATCAGACTTAATTTGTGTGGAAAGTGTTTTGTAGTTTTGCTCTAAAAGTTTCTGATTTTCCCTTGGCAGATAGATTCCTAAATATTTTTATACTATCAGTAGTTACTTTAAATGATTCTCTTTGTAACTCTGACTGATCGATTTTCTTATTGATATATAAAATCTGATGACTTATGTGGGTTTTATTTATAACCAACAGCTTTGCTAAGGTATTATTATTTCTACTAACTTTTAGTGAATCTCTGAGGGTTCTCTAGGTATACTATCATATCATCAGCAAGAAGTGATAATTTGGTTTCCTCATTGCCTATTCTTATTCCTTTAATATCTTTCTCAACTCTCTTGCCACCAATAACATTTCTAATATAATATAAAATAGTAGCAATTGATAGTAGGCATACTTGTTTCCTCCTGATCTCTTATTATTGGGAATGGTTGCAGTTTGTCCCCATTACATATGATGCTTACTGCTGGTTTTAAATAGATGCTTCTGATTATTTTAAGGAACAGTCTATTTATTCCTATACTCTCAGTGTTTTAATAGGAATTGATGTTGGATTTTATCAAATGCTTTTCTGCATCTGTGAGATGATCATATGGTTTTAGTTTCGTTATTAATATGGCCAATTATGCTGATAGTTTTCTAATATTGAACCAGCCCTGCATTCCTGGTATAAATCCTACTTGATCATGGTGAATTATCCTGGGGATGATTTTCTGTAGTCTTTTTTGCTAATATTTTATTTAAGATTTTAGCATCAATATTGATTATGGAGATTGGTCTATAGTTTTCTTTCTCTGTTTTCACCTACCTGGTTTAGGTATCAGTACCATGTCTGTGCCATAGAAGAATTTGGTAGGACTCCTTAATTCCCTATTTTATCAAATAATTTATATAACACTGGGGCCAATTGTTCTTTAAATGTTTGGTAGAATTCACATGTAAATCCATCTGGTCCTGGGGATTTTTCTTAGGGAGTTGTTTAATTGCCTGTTCTATTTCTTTATCTGAAATGGGACTATTCAAACAATTTACTTCCTCCTCTATTAGGCTGGGAAGTCTATATTTTTTGGAGGTAGTCATCCATTTCAATTAGGTTATCAAATTTATTGGCATGAAGTTGAACAAAATAACTCCTTATTGTTTCTCTAATTTCCTCTTCATTGGTGGAAAGTTCTCCCTTTTCTTTTTTAAGACTACTAATTTCATTTTCCTCCTTCCTTTTTCTAATCAGATTTACCAAAGTTTATCAATTTTATTGTTTTTTTCATAAAACCAACTCTTAGTTTTATTTATTAGTTCAATAGTTTTTTTTAGTTTCAATATTATTAATTTCTTCTTTTCATTTTAGTATTTCAAGTTTAGTAATTGATTGAGGGTTTTTAATTTGTTTTTTTTCTAGCTTTTTAAGTTGTAAGCCCAATTCATTGACTTTCTCTTTCTCTATTTTGTTGAAGTAAGCCTCTAAGGATATAAAGTTTCTCCTTATTACCACTTTGGCTGCATCCCACAAATTTTGGTATGATGTCTCACCGTTGTCATTATCTTGAGTGAAGTTATTAATTGTGTCTATAATTTGCTGTTTCACCCAATCATTCTTTAAGATGAGATTATTTAATTTCCAATTACTTTTTGGTCTATTTACACCTAACTTTTTGTTGAATGTATTTTTTATTGCATTGTGATCTGAAAAGAAAGCATTTACTATTTCTGCCTTCCTGCATTTAATTTTGAGGTCTTTATGTCCTAATATATGGTCAATTTTTGTGTAGGTTCCATGAGCTGCTGAGAAGAAAGTACACTCCTTTCTATCACCATTCAGTTTTCTCCAGAGATCTATCATACCTACTCTTTCTAATATTCTATTTACCTCTTTAATTTCTTTCTTATTTGTTTTGTGATTTGATTTATATAAATCTGAGAGTGCAAGATTGAGGTCTCCCACTATTACAGTTTTGCTGTCTATTTCTTCTCGTAACTCTCTTAACTTCTCCTTTAGGAAGTTAGATGCTATACCACCTGGTGTGTATATGTTTAATACTGATATTGCTTCATTGTCTATAGTACCTTTTAGCAAGATATAGTTTCCTTCCTTATCTCTTTTAATTAGATCAATTTTTGCTTTTTACTTGATCTGAGATAAGGATGGCTACCCTGCTTTTTTGACTTCACCTGAAGCATAATAGATTATGCTCCAGCTTTTACCTTTACTCTGTATATATCTCCCTGTTTTAAATGTGTTTCTTGTAAGCAACATATTGTAGGGTTCTGATTTTTGATCTAGTCTGCTATCTGCCTCCTCTTTATAGGGGAGTTCATCCCATTCACATTTACGGTTAAGATTACTAATTCTGTATTTCCTGCCATCCTAATATGCCCATATTATGCTTTTCTTTTTCTTGCCTTCCTTTCCCACTTCCTTAGTATTAAACTTATTGGTCCTACTTGTGTCCCCCAGCTCTCCCTCTTCAATATCCCTCCCTCCTCCCTTTGAATCCCTTCCTCTTTCTTGTACCCTTCCCTTATTACTCTTTTTCCTTTTCACTTTTCCTCTCCCACTTTTTAATGAGGTGAGAGAAGATTCTCTGTAAAACAAATGTGTCAATTATTTCCTTTTTCAGCCAACTCTGATGAGAGTAAGATTAGCACAATGTTCCTCCCTCTCTCTAAGTTCCCTCAGATATGATAGGTTTCCTTTGCCTCATTGACCCATGAAGTTTCCCTCTTTTTATCTCCCCTTTCCCCTTTTTCTGACACTATCCACTTTCCATTTCTACTTCCCTTTTTTATGCTATATCAGTAAAATCAAATTATACATGTGATTTTTATGTATATCCATAACAGAAATACAGTTCTCAAGAGTTCCTTTTACCTTTTCTACTTGTCTTGAGTCCTGTTATTTGGAGATTAAATTTTTTGTTTAAGTCTCGTTTTTTCTTTAGAAACAGATGGAATTGCTCTGTTTCATTAAATGTCCATCTTCTTCCATGGAAAAAAATGCTCAGGTTAGCTGGGAAGTTTATTCTTGGCTGCATTCCAAGTTCTTTTGCCTTTCGGAATATCAAATTACAGGCCCTTCGATCCTTTAATGTTGAGGTAGCCATATCTTGTGTGACCCTTATTGTGGCACCTTGGTATTTGAACTGTTTTTTCCTGGATGCTTGTAGAATTTTTTCTTTAATCTGAAAATTCTGAAGTTTGGCCACAATATTCCTCAGAGTCTTTATTTTAGGATCTTTTTTAGAAGGTGTTCGATGGAGTCTTTCCATGCCTATTTTACCTTCCAGTTCTATTACTTCTGGGCAGTTCTCTTTAATAATTTCCTATAAAATAGCATCTAGGCTCTTTTTTTCATCATATTTTTTGGGTAGTGCGATGATCCTTAGGTTTTCTCTCCTTGATCTATTTTCCAGGTCCATTGTTTTTTCAATCTTTCATTTTTTGGTCTATTTTTTTTTCCCAATCTTTCATTTTTTGGTTTTGTATGTTCTTTTGTCCCCAATAGTCAGTCATTTCTATTTGTTCAGTTCTGATCTTTGCTGTTATTTTTTTCATTACTTTTTCTTTTTTTGTAATATTCGTTGGTTTTAAATGGTCATTTTGCTCTTGGAATTTTTTTCCATTTCTAATTTTTTTTTCTTTAGTGAGTTATTTCTTTCTCAATTCAAATTCTGTTTCTCACTTCTTGGGGTTTTTTTTTCAGTTCCATTTCAGGGGAATTGTTTTCTTTTCCACTTTGTCAAATTTTTCTTTTAGTGAGTTTATGTCTTTTCTGCTCTTTGGCCCTTTCCTTTCCCCTTTTTTTTCTAGTTCTCTTTTAAGGTTTTTAATAGTCTCTTCTAGGAGCCTTTTGTCTGGGAAACAATTTGTCTGGAGACTTCTGCTTTGGTCTCTTCCAGGGTTTGAAAAAGCTGTTCTCTTTCTGGAAGTGAAACTATCAATTGTCCTTTTATTTTTCTTACTCATTTTTTTAAACCTTAGGGTCTGGCTTCCAGGGTCGGAGGTTACCAGCTTCCTCCTGAGGCAAGTGAGAGATGTATGGACAGGTGGCTGTCCTGTAGCCTGGTTTGCAAAAAGCCAAAAGCTCGGAAGGTTCCCCACCTGGAAAAACTCAGGCCTGGGGCAGAGCTGGGAAAGTGCCCCTGCAAAGAACCCCCTGCCCTTTGTGAGGATGATGACTGCCCTGGGTCTAGATGCTGAGAATTGAGGTTTCACTATCCCAAAAATCCACCCGGGGCTGTGGGTATTAACAGGTGAGCAGTGAATGGATTTGCAGGGACTGGAAGTGTCTCTGCTCCTGGGCCAGTCCTGTTGGGGAAGGTCATTGCCCCAGGCTGACCCCCCCACTGTATGGTTAGAGGCTGCCCAGGCTGTGCCCCCCTGTCGTGTGGGTTTTAATTGCCCCCCACCAAAAGCCTGAACCAGGATGTGGCTGCCAGGGCTGTTTTCAATCTCCTGGAGTACTTCCGGGTTTGAGTGGCTACAGCCAGTGTTGGTTCGGCATTTTTTGAAGTACCCTCTGTTTCAGGCTTTTAATTTTCTCTGCCAGTTCTCTTTGTAATCAAGGCAGGCGGTTAGCCCCTATAGCAAGGGTGGTCTCTATAACTTCTTAAACAGGATCACCCCGCCCCTGGTCTGTGGGAAGCTGGCCTCTCCCGCCCTGCCCTGGTCTGTTTCTGGCCCCTCAGGACAAACCTTTCCTGGCGATCTTCCAGATTGACTTCAACAGGTAAATTGTTTGCTTCTGATCTTCATGAATTTAAGCAGTGAAGAGCTATTTCTGAGACTGGATTAAATAGTTGGTTATGAGGGGAATGAGAGGAGCTTAGAAAGTCATGTGTGCCTTCTCCGCCATCTTGGCTCCCTAGATAAATTAATTTTGAATTATTTTTGTTCCAATTAATTTCCAATTAATTTGGCCTTATGTTGCATTTGATTTTTATTGCATCATGATCTTAAAAAATGCATTCACTCGTTCTGTCTTCTGCATTTGATTTTGATGTTTTTATGCCCTAAGATATGGTCAATTTTTGCATGGTTCCCTGAACAGCCAAGAATACCTAACTTTTCTAACATCCTATTTATCTCTTTAACTTCTTTCTTATTTATTTTGTGGTTAGATTATCTAGTTCTGAGAGTGCAAGTTTGAGATTCTTCACTAGTGTACTTTTATGTTTATCCTAAAAGCTGTTTGGGTTTATTAAACACTAGATTACTATAGTCATTGACTATTTTACCTGGTGAACCTAACCTATTCCACTGATCAACTACTCCATTTCTTAGCCAGTACCAAATACTTTTGATGACCATTGTTTTATAATATAGTTAAAGACATGTACAACTAGAAATCACTGTACACAGAACCAACAAGAGAATACAAATAAAAATTTTGATGGACGTAACTTTCTTTTTTTTTTTTTAATAACTTTTTATTGACAGAACCCATGCCAGGGTAATTTTTTTTACAACATTATCCCTTGCACTCACTTCTGTTCCAATTTTTCCCCTCCCTCCCTCTACCCCCTCCCCCAGATGGCAACCAATCCTATACATGTTAAATTGGTCACGGTATATCCTACATAAAATATATGTGTGCATAAATGAACAGTTCTCTTCTGGCACAGGAAGAATTGGATTCAGAAGTTAGAAATAACCCAGGAAGAAAAACAAAAATGCAAACAATTTACATTCATTTCCCAGTGTTCTTCCTTTGGGTGTAGCTGCTTCTGTCCATCATTAATCAATTGAAACTGAGTTATGTCTCCTTGTCAAAGAAATCCATTTCCATCAGAATAGATCTGCATAGAGTATTGTTGTTGAAGTATATGATGATCTCCTGGTTCTGCTCATTTCACTTAGCATCAGTTCATATAAGTCTCTACAAACCTGTCTTTATTCACCCTGCTGGTCATTTCTTACAAAACAATAATATTCCATAACATTCATATACCACAATTTACACAACCATTCTCCTATTGATGGGCATTTATTCATTTTCCAGTTTTGAGCCACTACAAACAGGGTTGCCACAAACATTTTGACATATACAGGTCCTTTTCCCTTCTTTAGTATCTCTTTGGGGTATAAACCCAGTAGTAGCACTGCTGTTATCAAAGGGCATGCACCGTTTGATAACTTTGGGGACATATTTCAAGATTGCTCTCCAAAATGGTTGGATTCATTCACAACTCCACCAACAATGCATCAGTGTCCCAGTTTTCCCACATCCCCTCCAACAGTCATCATTATTTTTTCCTTTCATCTTAGCCACTCTGAAAGGTGTGTAGTGGTATCTCAGAGTTGTTTTAATTTGCATTTCTCTGATCCACAGTGATTTGGGACACTATTTCATATAAGTGGAAATAGTTTCAATTTCATCATCTGAAAACTGTCTGTTCGTATCCTTTGACCATTTATCAACTGGAGAATGGCTTGATTCCTATAAATTAGAGCCAATTCTCTATATATTTTGGAAATGAGACCTTTATCAGAACCTTTAACTGTGAAGATGTTTTCCCAGTTTGTTGCTTCCCTTCTAATCTTGTTTGCATTAGTTTTGTTTGTACAAAGGCTTTTTAATTTGATGCAATCAAAATTTTCTATTTTGTGATCAATAATGGTCTCTAGTTCATATCTGGTCACAAATTTCTCCCTCCTGCACAAGTCTGAGAGATAAACTATCACATGTTCTTATAATTTATTCATAATCTCATTCATTATGTCTAAATCATGGACCCATTTTGATCTTATCTTGGTATATGGTATTAAGTGTGGGTCCATGCCTAATTTCTGCCATCCTACTTCATTTGATTTTTTTTCATTAATTCCCTTGAGATTCTTGATCTTTTGTTCTTCCATATGAATTTTGTTGTTATTTTTTCTAGATCATTAAAATATTTTCTTGGAGGTCTGATTGGTATAGCACTAAATAAATTGATTACTTTAGGGAGTATTGTCATCTTTATTACATTTGCTTGGCCTATCCAACAGCACTTTATATTTTTCCAATTATTTAAGTCTGACTTTATTTGTGTGGAAAGTTTTTTTGTAATTTTGCTCATATAATACCTGACTTTCCTTTGGTACGCAGATTCCCAAATATTTTATGCTGTGGACAGTTATTTTGCAGATTCCCAAATATTTTATGCTGTGGACAGTTATTTTGAATGGAATTTCTCTTTGTATCTCTTGCTGTTGGATTTTGTTGCTGATGTATAAAAATGCTGAAAATATATGGGCATTTATTTTGTATCCTGGAACTTTGCTAAAGTTGTTAATTATTTCTAGTAACTTTTTCGTAGAATCTCTGGGTTTCTCTAAGTATACCATCATATCATCTAAGAGTGATAGTTTGATTTCCTTATTGCCTACTCTAATTCCTTTCATCTCTTTCTTGACTCTTGTTGCCAAGGCTAGTGTTTCTAATACAATGTTGAATAATAATGGTGATAGTGGGCAGCCTTGCTTCACTCCAGTTCTTACTGGGAAAGGTTCCAATGTTTCCCCATTGCATATGATGCTTACTGACAGTTTTAAATATATGCTCCTGACTATTTTAAGGAAAAGTCCATTTATTCCTATACTCTCAAGTGTTTTTTATTAGGAATGGATGTTGGATTTTATCAAATGCTTTTTCTGCGTCTATTGAAATGATCATATAGGTCTTGTTAGTTTGGTTATTGATATAGTCAATTATACTAATAGTTTTCCTAATATTGAACCAGCCCTGCGGTCCTAGAATAAATCCTACTTGGTCATAGTGTATTATCCTGGGGATGATTTCCTGTAATCTTTTTGCTAATGTTTTATTTAAAGATTTTAGCCATCAATATTCATTAGGGAGATTGGTCTATAATTTTCTTTCTCTGTTTTCAACCTACTTGGTTTAGGTATCAGTACCATGTCTGTGTCATAAAAGGGAAATTGGTAGGGACTCCTTCAATCATTTTTTTTCAAATACATATATAGCGATTAATTTGTTCTTTAAATGTTTGGTAGAATTAAAGAAAATCCATCTGGTCCTAAGGGTTTTTCTTAGGGAGTTGGTTTAACTTTTTCCATTTCTTTTTCCAAAATGGGACTAAAATAGGAATTTACTACTTCCTCTTTAATCTGGGAAGGCTATATTTTTGAAAATTCTTCCATTTCATTTTACATTGTCGCATTTATTGGCATAAAGCTGGGCAAATTAATTCCTAGTTATTGTTCTAATTTCCTCTTCGTTAGTGGTGAGTTCTCCCTTTTCATTTTTAAGACTACCCATTTTATTTTCCTCTTTTCTTTTTTTTAAATAGTTTTACTAAAGGGTTTGTCCATTTTGTTTGGTTTTTTAAGACCCTTTCTTAGTTTTATTAATTAATTCAATAGTTGTTTTTTTTACTCTCAATCTCTCTTTTTTTAAATTTTTATTTCATTGATCTCTCCATTTATTTTTCAAATTTCAAGTTTAGTGTTTGACTGAGGGTTTTTTTTTTTTCCTTTTCTAGCAATTTTTTGGTTGCAAGCCCAATTTATTGACCTTCTTTTCCTCTATTTTAATCCAAAGTAGGCCTCTAGAGATATGAAATTTCCCTTTATTACTGCTTTGGGCACATCCCTTTTTTAAAGGTATGACCGCCTCATTTTGTTATTTTTTCTTGGGTGAAGTTGTTAATTATTCTATGGTTTGCTGTTTCCCAATTTCTTTAGTTAAAGTTATTTAGTTTCCAAATATTTTTTTTGGTCAATTTTCCCCTGACTTTTTTGTTGAATGGAATTTTCATTGCATCATGGTTAAAAAGGATGCATTTACAAATTCTTCCTTACCCATTGGGTTTGAATTTTTTGTCCTAAATATGTCAATTTTTATATGGGTTATGAACTCCTAAAAGAAGAAAAGTGTACTCCTTTCTGTCTCAATTTAGTTTCTCCATAGAACTATCTTATCTAACTTTTCCTGGTATTCCTTTTACCTTTTGACTTCTTTCTTATTTATTTTTGTAGTTTGATTTATCTAATTCCAAGGGTATAAGGTTGAGGATTTCCCACTATTATTGTTTTCTTTTCAATTTCTTCTTGGCAGCTCTCTTCATTTCTCTTTTAAAATTTAGATGCTACCATTGGTGCATATAAGTTTAAATTGATATTGCTTCATTATCTATGCTACCCTTTAGCAAGATATAGTGCCCTTCATTATCTCTTTTACTTAAATCAATTTTTGCTTTTGCTTGATCTGAGATCAGAATGGCTACCCCTGCTTTTCTGACTTCCCCTGAAGCATAGTAGATTCTGCTCCAACCTTTTAATTTTACTCTGTATATATCTCCCTGCTTGAGGTGTGTTTCTGGTTTTTAATCCATTCTGCTAGCCAATTCCTCTTTATGGGGTAGTTTACCCCATTCACATTTATGGTTAAATTTACCATTTCTGTATTACTTGCCATCTTGTTAACCCCTGTTTATGCTTTTCTCCAGTCTTTCCCCCTTACCCTCCTCCCCAGTATTAAACTTGTGAGCACCACTTGATTCTCACATACCTCCCTTTTTAGTATCCCTCCCTCCACCTTGGGGTTCCTCCCTTCTTCCCTTTTTCTCACAGTTTCCATATTCCCTTCCCCTTACCTTATTCCTTCCCTTTTCACATTTCCCTTCCCACTTTTCAATAAGGTGGGAGAAGTTTCACCATAAATTGAATATGTCTACAATTTTTCTCTTTAAGCCAATTCTGATGGCAGTAAGATACCCACTATATTCATCTCCCTCCATTATTTCTCTCAGATATAATAAGTTTCCTCTGCCTCTTTGTCAGATGTAGTACCCCCACTTTACCCTTTTCCAGATACAATGTCCTTTCTACCTCTAGTTTCTAGAACAAGGTATACATGCATTCGTTATACATCTTTATATTGGAAATATAGTTCTCAAGATTTCTTTTTACCTTTTTAGTTTTCCCTTGAGTTCTATATTTGTAGATCAAACATTTTGTTAAGTTCTCTTCTTTTCATCAAAAATAGGTCAAATTTGCTTATTTCATTGAATGTCCATCTTCTTTCCTGGAAAAAGATGCTCATTCTGGCTGGGTAAGTTATTTTTTCTTGCATACCGAGTTCCTTAGTTTTTCAGAATATCATATTCCAGGCATACTTAGAAAATGCAGGTATAATTTTATTTTATTATAATAATATGAAAGAGAAACTGAAGTTAAAAAGGGATTGTACTGGAAAAAGAGGTAAATTAAGGAAAATTAAATCTCATGTAAGAGGCAAAGAAGACTTATTATAATTGAGGGAAAGAAAGGAGGTGGATGAACATTGTGTGAATAATAACTCTAATCCAATTTTTCTCAAAAGATGAAATATTAGACATATTGATTTCACAGAGAAACTTGCCTCACCTTCTAGTGATGTAGGAGAGGGAAAAGGGAAAACTAATAGTAGGGAAAATGGAAGTAATAAGTTAAAGGGGTAAGAAAGAGAGAGATTTTCTAAAGGGGAAGAGGTGTTTGAAAGATGTTGTGGTCAGAAGCAAAATACTGGGGAGGAGAAGGGAAAAGGGAAAAAGAAAAGAATAACAGGGTCAATAAAATAGCAGAAAACAAATGGTTTATTTTAACTATAAATTTGAATGGGATGAATTTCTTTCTTAAATAAAGCAGAAAATAAACTGGATTAATTCAGAGATCTACAATATGTTATTTACAAGAAACGCATTTAAAAACATAGTGATGCATGATACAATATAGAAAGCTAAAGACTGGAGCATAATTTATTATGTTTCAGGTGAAGTAAAATAACGAGCCTTCCTGAATCTGATGAGATTAGATTTAGGAACCAAATGATGAGTTGGGTTCCTGGTGGTCAGGAGTTAGATGATAAAATTAGTGAAAGTTTGCAGGTTCAGGGGTAGAGGTGCGGCTCTCCTCAATCCCAATGGGATTCGATGTAAGGGTAGGGAGTTTGGAAGCCCCCTTCTGGTGGTGCAGAGTCCTTTAAAGGAATTTACAAACCCAGCTATGATAAAATAAAATTAGTTATTATTAGCGTGGGATGTCAGCCTTTGCTATGCATGAATAGAAGGCTTAATTCTTTAGTGACAAATTTGACAGAGAAATAAAGGGTCTTACACTGTGGGATTCAAGAAGAAGAATCTCCTTGTAGGAGTTATAAGAGAGTTTTGGGTTCCCTTCAATCTCACATCAAGCAAAAGCAAAAATGGACCTAATAGAAAGAGATAAGGAAGGAAATTATATCTTACACTAAGGGTACCATAGATAATGAAGTAATATATCAATACCTACCATATATGTAACAAGTGGTATAGCATCAAATGCCTAGACTAGAAGCTAAGAGGTTGCAAGAAATAGACAACAAAGTATAGTGGTGTGAGATGAAGTATGAATGAATCTGACTCTGGGTCCCCACCCTGGCTGAGTTTGTCCCAGCTGCCTGCTCTATTCTAATTATATTATCATGGGTGTGAATCTTGTGGAACTATATTAAGTACTAAGTACATATGAACTACAGAACTATTAATCACCACTAAACTAGATAACCATTGTTATATCAATTCCACAACACCTAAATGAAATCCTTGTTTCCATTACAAGAGTTCTAATATAACAACTAAAAAAATTAGGTGTGATAGATCTTTGGAGAAAATTAGTTGAAGACAAAACAGAATAAAATTGACAATGTATTAAAGCACAAAAACCTCAAAATCAAATGCAGAAAGGCAGAAATAGTAAATGCATTTAATTTCATATTAATATGCAATAAAAATCGCATGCAATAAATGGCTAGGGGAAAATAGACCAAAAATTAATCGAAAGCTAAATAATCTAATTAAAAGAATGAATGGCTAAAACAACAAATCATATACGCAATAAATATCTTCATGCAAGAGAATAACAATAATGAGGCAAAATGCCAAAATTTGTGGAATGCAGACAAAAAGCACATTAGGGGGTTATTTTATATTTATACATACTTACTTGCATAAAACAGAGAAGGAGAAAGTCAATGAGATGGCCTCACAACTAAAAAAAAGCTAGGGAAAATAAAACAAATTAAAAACTCTCAATTAAATACCAAATTTGAAATTTTGAAAACAAAAGTAGAAATTTAAAATTTGAAAATAAGAAAACTATTGAATTAATAAATAAAACTTAGAATTAGTTTTATGAAAAAACCCAACAAAATGATAAATCTTTAGTTAATTTGATTAGAAAAAAGGAAGAAAAAATGTTAATCTCAAAAATCAAGGAAGAAGAAATCAATGCAATAATTTAGAGTTATTTTGTCTAACTATATTCCAATAAAGTTGATAATCTAAATGAAATGAGGAAAATCTACAAAAATATACAGATTGCCAAGGTAATAGAAGAGGAAATAAATATTCCCATTTTAGAAAAAGCTATTAATAAACTCAGAGGCTGATGGATTTACATGTGAATTTTACCAAATATTTAAGGAATAATTAATTCCAATACTAAATAAACTATTTGAAAAAATAGGGAGAATAGGAGTCCTACAAAATTCCTTTAATGACATAGATATGGTGCTAAGAGCTAAATCATGTCAGGTAAAAATAGTGAAAGAAAATTATAGACTAAATTCCCTAATAAATATTGATTCAAAAATCTCAAATTAAATATTAGAAAGGAAATTACAGAAAATCATTCCCAAGATAATACAGAATGTCCAAGTGGAGTTTCTACCAGGAATGCAGGACTAGTTCAATTAAAAGGGAAAATAGCATAACGCTATATCAAAAAACCAAACAACAAAAACCATTGGTTATTTCAATTGATAGAAAATGCATTGATAAAATCAACACCCATTCTAATTAAAAACATATAGAGAGTATAGCAATAAATGGACTTTTCCTTAAAATAATCAGTAACATCTATTTAAAATCATCAGCAAGAATCATATGTAATGGGGATAAGTTTTAACCATTCCCAGTAATATCAGGGGGAAAATGAGGTTGGCCACTATCACCATTAATATTTTTGTAGTGAAATCTAATTTGGCAATAAGAGAAGAAAAAGAGATTAAAGGAATTAAGTAGGTAATTGAGAAACCAAGTTGTCATTTTTGCAGATGATATGATGGTATCTTAGAGAACTCTAGAAATCAACTAAAAAACACTTTAGGAATAATCCAACAACAGCAAAGTTGTAGGATAAAAATATATCCACATAAATCTTAAAAGCATTTTTATATAACCAACAAGTGGGCAGCTAAAAAATACAAAGAAATTCAATTCAATATAATTGTCAATAATTACCTATTTGGAATCTATCTTTGAGGAAAGTCAGGAACTTATTGAACATAACGCAAAACACTTTCCCACACAAAGAAAGTCCAGATCTAATAAATTGGAAAAATATTCAAGTCTCCAGGTGAGGTCAAAGCAACTATAATAAAAATTACAATACCACCTAAATTAATCTACTTTATTTGGTCCCAATCATTAGATTAGTTTAAACTCCCAAGGTTATTATACAGATCTAGAAAAACTAATAAAAATTTCATCTGGAAGAACACAAGTTCAAAAATTTTAAAATTAATGAAAAATCTGATGAAGGTGGCCTATTTTGACAGACCTAAAACTATTTTTATAAATACAATCCATTAAAACCATAGTACTGCCTAAGAAATGGAGCAGTTGACCAGTGAAATACACTAGGATTATGGGGAAAATATAAAATAAGTATAGCAATCTAGTATTTGACAAAACCTAAAGGCTCCATCTTTTGGGATAAGAACTCATGATTTAACAAAAACTGCTGAGAAAATTGGAAATTTAGTAGAAGAAACTAGGCATTGACACACAATTAAAATAGCAAGATAAGGTCAAAATGTTTTTAAAACATCAAGAAGTAATAATTATAAGCTAATTGATGAACATAGGAAGTTCCCCTCAAATCTTGTGAAAAAGGAAGGAATTTGGAGCAAAGGGCAAACAAGAAATTCATTATTAAAAAATAGATAACTGGATTATATTAAATTAAAATTTTTGTACAAACAAAACTATTCGAACAAGGTTAGAAAGGAAGCATTAAAATGGAAAAAACATTTTTTACTTTTTAGGAAGGTTCTGATAAAGGCCTTTTTCTAAAATATATAGAGAACAACTCAAATTTATCGAATTCAAACCATTCTCCAAATGATAAATGGTAAAAAATTTGAACAATTAATTTTCAGATATGAAAAATTGGAGCCATATCTCCTCCGAAAAAGTTTCTCTAAATTATTATTAATCAGATAAATGCAAATTAAGACAACTGGAGAATACCACACCACTTAGATAGATTAAGATGACAGGAAAAGATAATGATG